>NC_092716.1:131326681-131489181 GCF_047496885.1 Scyliorhinus torazame
CCCGTGTCTGCGTGGGTCTCACCCCCACAACCCAAAGATATGCAGCGTAGGTGGATTGGCCACACTAAATTGCCCCTTAATTGGAAAAAAACAAATTGGGTACTCTAAATTTATTTAAAAAAAGATTTATTCCCCCTGTCCTTCACCTGGGACAGAACAACCAGTGACGTTCCTGGGCTGAAATTGGCCAGGTCAGAACAGGGAGGCTTTGCTGCATATTTATTCGGAAACTAATGGTGAGGTGCCAAGCCTCATAATTCAGATTTCAGCAATGTTTTTTTAAATAAATTTAGAGTACCCAATTAATTTTGTCCAGTTAAGGGGCTATTTAGTGTGGTCAATCCACCTACCCTGCACATCTTTGGGTTGTGGGGGTGAAACCCTTGCAAACATGGGGAGAATGTGCAAACTCCACATGGACAGTGACCCAGAGCCAGGATTGAACCTGGGACCTCGGCACTGTGAGGCAGCAGTGCTAACTGCTGTGCAACCGTGTTGCCCCAGTAGATCTTAGCAATGTTAACAGCAGATATGATCAGGGTTGAATGAAGTGAGTATAGCTGTCTCGATGTCCTGTTAAAAATGGACGATCCATTGAGTTAATGTGGCAAAACTAGCCAGGAAGCTGTCAGAGAGGAGAGGGGATAGTGAGGCTGAGAGTGGGGGTGTCAGAGGGGAGATAGTGATGTGGGTGATAGGGGACTTGGGATGGTGAGGCCTCGGGGGGGATGGTGAGGCCTCAGGGGGGATGGTGAGGCCTCGGGGGATGGTGAGGCCTCGGGGAGATGGTGAGGCCTCGGGGAGATGGTGAGGCCTCGGGGAGATGGTGAGGCCTCGGGGAGATGGTGAGGCCTCGGGGAGATGGTGAGGCCTCGGGGAGATGGTGAGGCCTCGGGGAGATGGTGAGGCCTCGGGGAGATGGTGAGGCCTCGGGGAGATGGTGAGGCCTCGGGGAGATGGTGAGGCCTCGGGGAGATGGTGAGGCCTCGGGGAGATGGTGAGGCCTCGGGGGGGAGATGGTGAGGCCTCGGGGGGGAGATGGTGAGACCGGTAAGTAGTGAGGCCGGGGGCAGAGAGTGGGGCTATCATAAGGGAGATAGTGAGGCTGGGAGATGGGGGACTGCAAGAGTGGGTGTGAGAGAGGGGATAGGCCTGGGAGATAGCGGACTGGGAGTGGAGTGTGTGACAGCTTGTTGTGTGAAATGTGAACTGTTATTGGAAAATGATGTGCGCTGTTTCCACTGGGAGTGCTGAGGCAGGCTATGAGTGGCATGAAGAAAGTTATTGAGGGCGGGAAGCTGGATGATGAGCACGAAGAGGAATGGTAAAAGAGTGGTGGGGAAATGTGGGATAAGTGTGTGCGCTGTGCAGATCAGCAGAGTGGAGAATGAACTGATGAATGAACGGATTTGGCGAGAAGCTGATTGAGATGTTTTTGTCTAACAGGCGAAATCACACATGCTGGGACCTGGATTCAAGGCTTCTAAAGGTGGCAGTCCATATCCACAGCCCCCTGTACCACCCGAGGATATCAGTCAGAGGGTTTACCTCTTCGAGGGATTGTTGGGTAAGAACTCAGACAAATCCTGTCTTTTTCAGATGAGATGATTACGAAGTGCTGAATGAGTAGTGATTTGAATCACCTCCTTACCCCAGAAACCATGAGGTACCAGAGTAAACAGTAAACCCCCCCCCCCCCCCCCCCAATCCCCAGCCTGGATCACCCACCAGACTGGGTGACAACCACCCCCCAGTCCCTTTCACCCATTGGGTGACCTCCATACTTATCACCCACGAGATGACCTATCCGACACTCCTCTCCGCTGACTTCTTTGGGGGGGGGGGGAGCGTGTCGGGGGGAGGCAGTGGCGTAGTGGTATTGTCACTGGACTAGTGAACCAGAAACCCAGAGCAATGCTTTGGGGACCTGGGTTCGAATCCCACTACTGCAGATGGTGAAATTTGAATGCAATAACAATCTGGAATTAAAAGTCTAATAATGATCATAAAACCATTGTTGATTGTTGTAACAACCCATCTGGTTCACTAATGTCCTTTAGGGAAGGAAATCTGCCGTCCTTACCTGGTCTGGCCTACCTGTGACTCCAGACCCACAGCAATGTGGTTGACTCTTAACTGCCCCCTCGAGGGCAATTAGAGATGGGCAATAAATGCTGGCGCAGCCGGCGATGTCCATATCCCATGAAAGAAATTATAAAAAACTGAAGTGGAACCTTGTGGCTCAGAGACATTCCAGTGGAATAATATCCAATCGCCACCTGTTACCAGGCACGGCACAGCCTTCTGGGATCATTCATTGGCCATCAGCCACATCACTCAAACTGAGGCGAGCCAATCCCCAATTACCAGTCCAAGTCAGCACAACCTTCTGGATCCTGCTGTTTGAATTAAAGGCAGAGGCTGTCTTAAAAACTCGTGTCCACTTGCCATCCATCGATCAAAAATGTAACAACAAGAATAAAAGAAAGGGGGAAACAAGACAATAGTAGAGAATAAAGAAGAAGGAGCAAGAAGGGACCCTTACAAGTCTCATTACCATGTTTGAGTATCTGTGCACAACTTTGATTAGAAATCTTGCAGAGTTGCACTGTATATTTGTACAGCAGGGTGTCGGGGGAGGCAGTAAACCAGAAACCCAGGGTAATGCTCTGGGGACCCGGGTTCGAATCCCGGGTACATGATATTGTTTACGTTAATCAGTCCATGTATTAGGTCCACACCTCGTGGCTCCTGTCTGAATTCAGGTTTGTGTGTGAGGTGAAGCAGATATTGGCTGCACTCGGAGTTGGGTTTATGCTTGTCCCTCTGCTGCAGTTTCTGACTGTCTTCACAGTCTGACTGTGTGTGTGTGTGTGTGTGTGTGTGTGTGTGTGTGTGTGTGTGTGTGTGTGTATGTGTATGTGTATGTGTGTGTGTGTGTGTGTGTCACACTATCTCATGTGAAGGGAATAAACCCTCATCATTCTGTCTGAAAAATGTAACTAAATGCCCGGCTTTTTTCCTTCCTATTTGCTGCTTGGGACCCGCTCAGGGAGAGACAAGAGCTCAATGTGGGATCAGCTGGAGGATGCAGCCATGGAGACCTTATCTATGAGTAATCAGCGCTGCTCCTGCTTAATTCCTGCATGTTTAGAAATCTCAGCAGTCACTCTCACAGCCGGCCCCCGCTCCCCCCAGCCGGCCCCTGCCCCCGCTCCCCCCAGCCTGCCCCCGCTCCCCCCAGCCTGCCCCTGCTCCCCCCAGCCTGCCCCCGCTCCCCCCAGCCTGCCCCCGCTCCCCCCAGCCTGCCCCCGCTCCCCCCAGCCTGCCCCCGCTCCCCCCAGCCTGCCCCCGCTCCCCCCAGCCTGCCCCCGCTCCCCCCAGCCTGCCCCCGCTCCCCCCAGCCTGCCCCCGCTCCCCCCAGCCTGCCCCCGCTCCCCCCAGCCTGCCCCCGCTCTCCCCAGCCTGCCCCCGCTCCCACCAGCCTGCCCCCGCTCCCCCCAGCCTGCCCCCGCTCCCCCCAGCCTGCCCCCGCTCCCCCCAGCCTGCCCCCGCTCCCCCCAGCCTGCCCCCGCTCCCCCCAGCCTGCCCCCGCTCCCCCAGCCTGCCCCCGCTCCCCCCAGCCTGCCCCCGCTCCCCCCAGCCTGCCCCCGCTCCCCCAGCCTGCCCCCGCTCCCCCAGCCTGCCCCCGCTCCCCCCAGCCTGCCCCCGCTTCCCCCAGCCTGCCCCCGCTCCCCCCAGCCTGCCCCCGCTCCCCCCAGCCTGCCCCCGCTCCCCCCAGCCTGCCCCCGCTCCCCCCAGCCTGCCCCCGCTCCCCCCAGCCTGCCCCCGCTCCCCCTAGCCTGCCCCCAGCCTGCCCCCGCTCCCCCAGCCTGCCCCCGCTCCCCCCAGCCTGCCCCCGCTCCCCCCAGCCTGCCCCCGCTCCCCCCCCCAGCCTGCCCCCGCTCCCCCCCCCAGCCTGCCCCCGCTCCCCCCCCAGCCTGCCCGCTCTCCCCCCAGCCTGCCCGCTCTCCCCCCAGCCTGCCCGCGCTCCCCCCAGCCTGTCCGCGCTTCCCCCAGCCTGCCCGCGCTTCCCCCAGCCTGCCCCCGCTCCCCCCGGCCTGCCCCCGCTCCTCCCGGCCTGCCCCCGCTCCCCCAGCCTGCCCCCACTCTTCCCCCCCCTCCCCCAACCTGCCCCCGCTCTCCCCTGCCTGCCCCCGCTCTCCCCTGCCTGCCCCCGCTCCCCCCAGCCTGCCCCCGCTCCCCCCAGCCTGCCCCCGCTTCCCCCAGCCTGTCCGCGCTTCCCCCAGCCTGCCCGCGCTTCCCCCAGCCTGCCCGCGCTCCCTCCAGCCTGCCCCCGCTCCCCCCAGCCTGCCCCCGCTCCCCCAGCCTGCCCCCACTCTTCCCCCCCCCTCCCCCAACCTGCCCCCGCTCCCCCCAGCCTGCCCCCGCTCCCCCCAGCCTGCCTCCACTCCCTCCAGCCTGTCCCCGCTCCCCCAGCCTGCCCCCACTCTTCCCCCCTCCCCCAACCTGCCCCCGCTCTCCCCTGCCTGCCCCCGCTCCCCCCAGCCTGCCCCCGCTCCCCCAAGCCTGCCCCCCCTTCCCCCAGCCTGCCCCCGCTCCTCCCAGCCTGCCCCCGCTCCCTCCAGCCTGCCCCCGCTCCCCCCAGCCTGCCCCCGCTCCTCCCAGCATGCCCCGCTCCCCCAATCGCGCCCCCGCTCCCCCAGCCTGCCCCCACTCTGCCCCACTCCCCCCAGCCTGCCCCCACTCCCCCCAGCCTGCCCCCGCTCCCCCCAGCCTGCCCCCGCTCCCCCCAGCCTGCCCCCGCTCCCCCCAGCCTGCCCCCGCTCCCCCCAGCCTGCCCCCGCTCCCCCCAGCCTGCCCCCGCTCCCCCCAGCCTGCCCCCGCTCCCCCCAGCCTGCCCCCGCTCCCCCCAGCCTGCCCCCGCTCCCCCCAGCCTGCCCCCGCTCCCCCCAGCCTGCCCCCGCTCCCCCCAGCCTGCCCCCGCTCCCCCCAGCCTGCCCCCGCTCCCCCCAGCCTGCCCCCGCTCCCCCCAGCCTGCCCCCGCTCCCCCCAGCCTGCCCCCGCTCCCCCCAGCCTGCCCCCGCTCCCCCCAGCCTGCCCCCGCTCCCCCCAGCCTGCCCCCGCTCCCCCCAGCCTGCCCCCGCTCCCCCCAGCCTGCCCCCGCTCCCCCCAGCCTGCCCCCGCTCCCCCCAGCCTGCCCCCGCTCCCCCCAGCCTGCCCCCGCTCCCCCCAGCCTGCCCCCGCTCCCCCCAGCCTGCCCCCGCTCCCCCCAGCCTGCCCCCGCTCCCCCCAGCCTGCCCCCGCTCCCCCCAGCCTGCCCCCGCTCCCCCCAGCCTGCCCCCCCTCCCCCCAGCCTGCCCCCCCTCCCCCAGTCTGCCCACACTCCCCCAATCGTGCCCCCCGCTCCCCCCAAACTGGCCCTCAGCACCCCCCCCCCCCAGCGTGCCCACTGCTCCCCCACCAGCCAGTCCCACTGCTTCCACCCCCCACCCTGCCCCACTCTCCCCTCCTCACAGCCTGCTCTCACCCCCGTGACGTGTTGAGGTGGAGTGTTTGAGAGGTAAATGTGGAGTATTGGCTGTACCATACGTTCCAAACAAGGGCTCTGTTGCATCTTTGCTCAGCATCAGTTCATCTCGAGGCTGATCAGTAGTGTGTGGTTAAAAATAATGTCCTATCCCCCCTCTCCTCCTGTGCCAAGTACCGATCACCACACCTCCTGCCCCCTGTGCCAAGCATCGATCACCACACCTCCTGCCCACTGTGCCAAGCATCGATCACCACCTCCCGCCCCCCCCCGTGCCAAATATCGATCACCACCCCCCGCCTCCCCACGCCAAATATCGATCACCCCCGCCCCCCCCCACGCCAAATATTGATCAACACCCCCCCCCGCCCGCCCCCACAGCAAATATCGATCACCACCCCCGTCCTCCCCGTGCCAAATTTTGATCACCACCCCCCGTCCCCCCCGTGCCAAATATCGATTACCGCACCCCCCCCCCCCCGTGCCAAATATCGATCACCACCACCCGACCACCCCATGCCAAATATCGATCACCACACCTCCTGCCCCCTGTGCCAAGCATCGATCACCACACCTCCTGCCCCCTGTGCCAAGCATCGATCACCACACCTCCTGCCCCCTGTGCCAAGCATCGATCACCACCTCCCGCCCCCCTCCCCGTGCCAAATATCGATCACCCCCACCCCCCCACGCCAAATATTGATCACCACCCCCCTCCTGCCCGCCCCCACGGCAAATATCGATCACCACCCCCGTCCTCCCCGTGCCAAATATCGATTTCCACCACCCGACCCCCCATGCCAAATATCGATCATCGCCCCCCCATGCCAAATATCGATCATCACCCCCCGCCCCCCCTCATGCCAAATACCGATCATCACCCCCCGCCCCCCCCATGCCAAATATCGATCATCGCCCCCCATGCCAAATATCGATCATCACCCCCCGCCCCCCCCATGCCAAATATCGATCATCACCCCCCGACCCCCCCGTGCCAAATATCGATTACCGCCCCCCCCATGCCAAATATCGATTACCACCCCCCCCATACCAAATATCGATCATCACCCCCTCATGCCAAATATCGATCATCACCCCCCGCCCCCCATGCCAAATATCGATCATCACCCCCCGCTCCCCATGCCAAATATCGATCATCACCCCCCGCCCCCCCATGCCAAATATCGATCATCACCCCCCCCCGTGCCAAATATCGATTATCGCCCCCCCCATGCCAAATATCGATCATCACCCCCCGCCCCCCCATGCCAAATACCGATCATCACCCCCCCCCCATGCCAAATATCGATCATTACCCCCCTTCCCCCCCCCCGTGCCAAATATCGATTACCGCCCCCCCCATGCCAAATATCGATTACCACCCCCCCCCCCATACCAAATATCGATCATCATCCCCTCATGCCAAATATCGATCATCACCCCCCGCCCCCCATGCCAAATATCGATCATCACCCCCCGCCCCCCCCATGCCAAATATCGATCATCACCCCCCGCCCCCCCATGCCAAATATCGATCATCACCCCCCCGTGCCAAATATCGATTACCTCCCCCCCCCCCATGCCAAATATCGATCATCACCCCCCGCCCCCCCCATGCCAAATACCGATCATCACCCCCCGCCCCCCCCCATGCCAAATATCGATCATCACCCCCCTTCCCCCCCCCCGTGCCATATATCGATTACCACCCCCCGCCCCCCCCATGCCAAATATCGATCATCACCCCCTCATGCCAAGTATCGATCATCACCCCCCCCGCCCCTGTGCCAGATATTTGCTCGTATTCTGATCCTTCCTCTGCCTGGCTGTTGCCAGCTGATTTCTGTTTCTTCCTACTCGCTGCCATTTAGTGGGAATACAGAGCATTGCTCAGAACCCACACCACTGGTGCCATGCGCTTATAATGCCCCGATCGCACTGCTGGCTCTTTGGCCTAGTCTGGGATCGTGCATGCCAGCGCTGTGTGTTGTGATGTGACTGGGTGCCCTGGCTGGGTGGGTGAGGGATTAACCGAAGTAACTGTCTTACCTACTCGCTCTCCTTAGGTAAGGAACGGTCGGTGCTGTGGGACCAGCTCCAGTTTTGGGAGGACACTTACCTGGACGCAGTGATGTTGGAGAGAGAAGGAATGGGCATGGACCAGGGACCACAAGAAATGATTGACAGGTACAGCCCGTCCACCACTCTGCATTAAAGGATCCAGTCACAATGCTTATTTGTGAGATTGAAAACCTCCGTCAGTTAACCTGTTGGACTCTCTTCCTGCAGATATGAGTCACTGGGGGAGCACGACCGAAAGCGGCTGGAGGATGATGAGGACCGATTGCTGTCAACGTTACTCTACAATATGATAGTCTACATGCTGATGGTCAAGGTCAGCTCCACACACTTTTGTAGAGAAGATGATTGGGTCCAGAATTAACAGTCAGTCTTTTGCACTCTACACTGTCCTGCGATTATTCAATGGGACCCTCGACACTGTCCCCATCAAACACTCCCAGGACAGGTACAGCACAGGGTTAGATACAGAGTAAAGCTCCCTCTACACTGTCCCCATCAAACACTCCCAGGACAGGTACAGCATGGGGTTAGAAAAGAATAAAGCTTCCTCTACACTGTCCCTGTCAAACACTCCCAGGACAGATACAGCACAGGGTTAAGTACAGAGTAAAGCTCCCTCTACACTGTCCCATCAAACACTCCCAGGACAGGTAGAGCACGGTGTTAGATACAGAGTAAAGCTCCCTCTACACTGTCCCATCAAACCCTCCCAGGACAGGTATAGCACAGGGTTAGATTCCGAGTAAAACTCCCTCTACACTGTCCCATCAAACACTCCCAGGACAGGTACAGCATGGGGTTAGGTACAGAGTAAAGCTCCCTCTACACTGTCCCCATCAAACACTCCCAGGACAGGTACAGCACGGGGTTAGATACAGAGTAAAGCTCCCTCTACACTGTCCCCATCAAACACTCCCAGGACAGGTACAGCACGGGGTTAGATACAGAGTAAAGCTCCCTCTACACTGTCCCCATCAGACACTCCCAGGACAGGTACAGCACGGGCTTAGGTACAGAGTTAAGCTCCCTCTGCACTGTCATCATCAAACACTCTCAGGACACGTACAGCACGGGGTTAGATAAAGAATAAAGTTCCCTCTACACTATCCTCATCAAACACTCCCAGGACAGGTACAGCACAGGGTTAGATACAGAGTAAAGCTCCGTCTACACTGTCCCCGTCAAACACTCCCAGGACAGATACAGAACAGGGTTAGATGCAGAGTAAAGCTCCCTCTATACTGTCCCCATCAAACACTCCCAGGACAGGTACAGCACGGGGCTAAGTACAGAGTAAAGCTCCCTCTACACTGTCCCATCAAACTCTCCCAGAACAGGTACAGCACAGGGTTAGATTCCGAGTAAAACTCCCTCTACACTGTCCCATCAAAAACTCCCAGGACAAGTACAGCACGGGATTAGATACAGAGTAAAGCTCCCTCTACACTATCCCCATCAAACACTCCCAGGACAGGTACAGCATGGGTTAGATACAGGGTAAAGGTCGCTCTACAGTATCCCCATCAAACACCTTCAGGACAGGTACAGCATGGGGTTAGATACAGAGTAAAGCTCCCTCTATACTGACCCCATCAAACACTCCCAGGACAGGTACAGCACGGGGTTAAGTACAGAGTAAAGCTCCCTCTACACTGTCCCATCAAACTCTCCCAGGACAGGTGCAGCACAGGGTTAGATTCCGAGTAAAACTCCCTCTACACTGTTCCATCAAACACTCCCAGGACAAGTACAGCACGGGATTAGATACAGAGTAAAGCTCCCTCTACACTATCCCCATCAACCACTCCCAGGACAGGTACAGCATGGAGTTAGATACAGAGTAAAGCTCCCTCTACACTGCCCCCGTCAGACACTCCCAGGACAGGTGCAGCACGGGCTTAGATACAGAGTTAAGCTCCCTCTGCACTGTCCCCATCAAACACTTCCAGGACAGGTACAGCATGGGGTTAGGTACAGAGTAAAGCTCCCTCTACACTGTCCCCATCAAACACTCCCAGGACAGGTACAGCATGGGGTTAGGCACAGAGTAAAGCTCCCTCTGCACTGTCCCCATCAATCACTCCCAGGACCGGTACAGCAAGGGGTTAGATACAAAGTAAAGCTCCCTCTATACTGCCCCCATCAAACACTCCCAGGACAGGTAAAGCACGGGGTTAGATACAGAGTAAAGCTCCCTCCACACTGTCCCCATCAAACACTCCCAGGACAGATACAGAAAGGGGTTAGATACAGAGTAAAGCTCCCTCTACACTGTCCCCATCAAACACTCCCAGGACAGATACAGCATGGGGTTAGATACAGAGTAAAGCTCCTTCTACACTGTCCCATCAGATGTTCTATCTTAGCTCATGCTTTCTCATGTTAACCAGCATATCCACCTTCTGTTCCCTTAACCCTATCTCACCAAATCACTGACCATTCAACTTTCCATCTTGGTCCCCATGTTTTCTGATATTGTTATTAGTTCTTTTACTAAATGTTATCCCTCCTCTGCGTTTGCCATCACGACTGCTCTGCTGACCCATGTGTGCTTGCTGAATACCTCCTTTCTCCTACCTCCCTTGCATCTCCCTCTTTGGGTCCATGAATGAGTTGTCAAATCCTTAATCCATGCCAATGTTTCCTGGAACTCTTTACTTGAATCTGTCCAATCAGGTTTCCACTCCTGCCAAAGTGCCGACACAGCTCTTTTATAAAGTTGCAAATCACCATGTAACTGTGGCAAAGGTGAACTATTCGCCTTCATCCGCCTTGACCTGTCTGCTGTTTTGGACATGGTTGATCATTACATCCTCCTCCAGTGCCCCTCCATTGTCCTGCTGCTGACTGGAACTCTTGTGTGCTTCCATTCTTATCTAGTTGTCGCCAGAGGTTTGCAATGGCTGTTTTTCCTGTTCCTTCACCAATACCTCTTGTGTCTCTGAAAGATCTATTCTGGCCCCCTCCTATTTCTCAGCTGCAAGCTAGCCCTTGACAATATCATGCAACTGCTCAGTGTTACTTTTCACACAAATCCTGAAGACTCCCAGCTCTACCTGAGCACCACCTCTCTCAACTCCTAGAGTTATACAGCACAGAAACAGGCCCTTCGGCCCACCATGCCTATGCCAACCATCAAATACCAATCTATCCTAATCCCATTTACCAGCATTTGGTCCATAGCCTACTCTGCCTTGACAATTGGAGTGCTCGTCCAGATGCTTCTTTAAAAAAGATTTTTAGAGTGCCCAATCCATTTTTTCCAATTAAGAGGCAATTTAGCGTGGCCAATCCACCTACCCTGCACATCTTTGGGTTGTGGGGGCGAAACTCAGGCAAGCTCGGGGAGAATGTGCAAACTCCACACGGACAGTGACCCAGAGCCGGGATCGAATCTGGGACCTCGGCGCCGTGAGGCAGCAGTGCTGACCACTGCACCACCGTGCTGCCTTCCAGATGCTTCTTAAATGTTGCGAGAGTTCCTGCCTCCACCACCCTCAGGCAGAGTGTTCCATATTCCTACCACCCTCTCAGGCAGAGTGTTCCATATTCCTACCACCCTCTCAGGCAGAGTGTTCCATATTCCCACCACCCTCTCAGGCAGAGTGTTCCATATTCCCCCAACCCTCTCAGGCAGAGTGTTCCATATTCCCACCACCCTCTCAGGCAGAGTGTTCCATATTCCCACCACCCTCTCAGGCAGAGTGTTCCATATTCCCACCACCCTCTCAGGCAGAGTGTTCCATATTCCCCCAACCCTCTCAGGCAGAGTGTTCCATATTCCCACCACCCTCTCAGGCAGAGTGTTCCATATTCCCACCACCCTCTCAGGCAGAGTGTTCCATATTCCCACCACCCTCTCAGGCAGAGTGTTCCATATTCCCACCACCCTCTCAGGCAGAGTGTTCCATATTCCCACCACCCTCTCAGGCAGAGTGTTCCATATTCCCACCACCCTCTCAGGCAGAGTGTTCCATATTCCCACCACCCTCTCAGGCAGAGTGTTCCATATTCCCACCACCCTCTCAGGCAGAGTGTTCCATATTCCCACCACCCTCTCAGGCAGAGTGTTCCATATTCCCCCAACCCTCTCAGGCAGAGTGTTCCATATTCCCACCACCCTCTCAGGCAGAGTGTTCCATATTCCCACCACCCTCTCAGGCAGAGTGTTCCATATTCCCACCACCCTCTCAGGCAGAGTGTTCCATATTCCCACCACCCTCTCAGGCAGAGTGTTCCATATTCCCACCACCCTCTCAGGCAGCGTGTTCCATATTCCCACCACCCTCTCAGGCAGAGTGTTCCATATTCCCACCACCCTCTCAGGCAGAGTGTTCCACATTCCCACCACCCTCTCAGGCAGAGTGTTCCACATTCCCACCACCCTCTCAGGCAGAGTGTTCCATATTCCCACCACCCTCTCAGGCAGAGTGTTCCATATTCCCACCACCCTCTCAGGCAGAGTGTTCCATATTCCCACCACCCTCTCAGGCAGAGTGTTCCATATTCCCACCACCCTCTCAGGCAGAGTGTTCCATATTCCCACCACCCTCTCAGGCAGAGTGTTCCATATTCCCACCACCCTTTGGGTGTAAAAATGTTTCCTCAGGACCCCTCTAAACCACTTACTCCTCACCGTAAACCCACGCCCTCTGGTCTCAGACACCTCTGCCAATGGGGAAAAGATTCTTATGATCTACTCTTATCGATTCCTGTCATAATTTTGTATACCTCTATCAGATTCCCAGCCTCCTCTGCTCCAGGGAAAACAAACCCAGTCTATCCAGTCTCTCCTCATAGCTGAAACTTGCACTGTTACTAAACTGCTAATCTGACATCCAGTACTGGATGAACAGAAATATCCTCCAATTAACTATTGGGAAAACTGAAGTCATTCCTTAGCTACTGACTCCCTCTGTCTCCCTGGTAACAGTCTGAGATTAAGCCAGTTTATTTACCTTGGTATAAGATGTGACCATAAGATGAGCTTCCGATCTCATGGTTTGTGATATCACCAAGTCTGCCTCTTTCCATCTCAGTGACATTGCCCAACTTTGCCCCATCTCAGCTGATCTGCTGCTGAAACCATCACTAATGCCATCTTTCCCCTAACTCCAACTTCTCACTGGTGTTCCACATTCTACCCTCTGTAAATGTGGAGTCAGACAAGTTTTGGTCTCCACATTGAAGAAAAGAGATACTTGCATTTGAGGTGGTGCAGCAAAGGTTCACTAGATTGGCCCCGATCTGATCTCTGCTGATAGGCTGAGTAAATTGAGTCTATTTTGTTTGGAGTTTAGAAGAATGACAGGCGATCACATTGAAACCTATAGGATTCTGAAGGAGGTTCAGGAAGTGGATTCTTTTTAAAAAATATATTTTATTGAAGCATTTGTAATTTTCACAATTTAACATATTGACATTTCTAACACAACCGCGCGGTCGATGCACAAAATGCCCCCTAAAATAACAACACACAATAAACCACGTACCCCACATCTCCCGCCCTATTCCCAATTACCCGTATACTAAATTCCCTGTCCTTATTTAACATTACCATGCCTCCTATTTCCCCCCCCCCCTTTTCCCCTTTCCGCCCTTACTGCTGACATTCAGTTTTTGTTAAAGAAATTGATGAACGGCTGCCAACTCCGGGCGAATCCCTGTATTGATCCTCTCAGAGCGATCTTGATTTTCTCCAGACTGAGAAACCTGACCAGATCGCTGACCCACACTCCTGATTTCGGGGGCTCCGAGTCCCTCCATCTCAGCAAGATCCGTCTCCGGGCCACCAGGGAGGAGAAGGCCAGGACATCGACCTCCCCCCACCCCTCTGCCCCCGGATCTTCCGACACCCCAAATATTGCTAATTATGGACTCGGAGTTACCCTACTTTCCAGGACTTCCGACATAACATCTGCAAATCCCTGCCAGAATTCCATCAGTTTTGGACATGCCCAAAACATATGAACATGGGTGGCTGGGCTACCCCCACACCGTCCACATCTGTCCTCCACCTCCTCAAATAACCTACTCATCCGAGCTGCCGTCATGTGGGCCCTGTGGACTACCTTGAACTGAATCAGGCTAAGTCTAGCACAGGACAAGGATGCATTTACCCTTTTCAAGGTTTTATCCCACAGTTCAGTTTCCAGCTCCCCTCCCAACTCCTCTTCACCTCTCTGATAGGGGCCCTTTCCCACTCTAACAATTCCCTGTACATGTCTGAAACCTTCCCACCTCCAACCCCTATTTTGACAGCACTTTATCCTGTAGTCCCCTCATGGGGAGGCGAGGAAAGCTTGGGACCTGTCTCCGGACAAAGTCCCGCACTTGAAGATACTGAAACCCGTTCCCTCCCGGCAAGTCAAACTCCTCCTCTAATGTCTCTAAGGTCAGGAAGCCCTCCTGGATGAATAGATCCCCAAACCTCTCAATCCCTGCCCACTGCCATACCTTAAAGCCCCCATCCAGCCTACCCGGGGCAAACTGGTGATTGTCACAGATCGGTGACCACACTGATGCCCCCTCCAGTCTCATATGCTGCCTCCATTGCCCCCACACCCTCAGGGCTGCCACCACCACAGGACTTGTGGAGTACCGAGCCGGCGAGAACGGCAGGGGCGCCTTCAGTAAAGCCTCCAGACTCGTACCTTTGCAAGATGCTGCCTCCGTCCGTTCCCAGACCGACCCCTCCCCCACTACCCACTTCCTGACCATCGATATGTTGGCAGCCCAGTAATAGTTAATAAAGCTCGGGAGAGCCAATCCCCCTTCCCCGCGGGCCCGTTCCAGCAGTACCCTCTTTACTCTCGGGGTTTTACCCGCCCATGGAAACCTCGATATCGCCACATTAATACTTCTGAAAAAAGCCTTTGGGACAAAAATCAGGCGACACTAAAAAAAAGAAAAGCAGCCTCGGAAGGACCGTCATCTTCACTGACTGAACCCTTCCCGCCAGCGTCAGTGGGAACATGTCCCATCTACAAAAATCCCTTCTCATTTGATCCACTGCTTTGCCCAAATTTAACTTGTGAAGCTGCCCCCAATCCTTGGCCACTTGAATCCCCAGATACCTAAAACTCCTCCCAACCACTTTAAAAGGTCGCTCCCTCAGTCTCCTTTCCTGCCCCCATGCCTGAATCACAAACATCTCGCTTTTTCTCATGTTTAACTTACAGCCTGAAAATTGCCCAAACTCTCCTAATACCTCCGTGATTTCGGTCATTCCCCCCCCCCCTCCACTGGGTCTGTGATATAGAGCAGCAAATTGTCCGCATAGAGAGAGACCCACCCCCCCTCTCACTATACCCCTCCAGGCATTTGATCCTCTCAGAGCCATTGCTAAGGGTTCTATGGCCATGGCAAACAGTAATGGGGAGAGCGTGCATCCCTGCCTTGTCCGCTGACAAAGACTAAAGTATTCTGACCGAACTCGGTTAGTTCTTACATTTGCCACTGGGGCCTGGTACTGTAGCCAGACCCACTCCATGAATCCCTGCCCAAACCCAAACCTGCCTAAAATATCCCATAGATACTTCCACTCCACTCGGCCAAAAGCCTTCTCCGCGTCCATGGCAACTACCACCTCAGCCTTGCGCCCCTCCGCTGGCATCATAATTACATTAAGAAGCTGTCTAATGTTGGATGTCAGGTGCCTACTCTTTACAAATCCTGTCTGATCCTCCCCAATTATCTCCGGGACACAATCCTCTCTTTGAGTGGCCAGGATCTTTGCCAATAATTTGGCATCTACATTCAAGAGGGAGATTGGCCTGTATGATCCACAGCTCTCCGGATCCTTGACATGCTTCGGAATGAGAGAAATTGATGCCTGTGATAACGTTGGGGGGATTACTCCCAGCTCCATGGACTCATTAAAAGCCTTAGCCAGGAATGGCCCCAGTAACCCAGAGAACTTCTTATAAAATTCCACTGGGAACCCATCAGGTCCCGGGACTTCACCCGATTGCATCGCCCCCAGTCCATCTATCACTTCCCCAAACCCAATCGGGCCCCCCAGGGCCTCCACCAGCTCCTCATTTACCTTTGGGAACTCTAGCCTCCCCAGGAATTGATTCATGCCCTCCTCCCCATCCGGAGGTTCCGACTCTTATAGCTGGCTATAAAATTCCATGAAAACTTCATTCACCGCCCCCGGGTCCGTCACCGTCTTCCCCCTCATATCCTTTCTTTTCCTTATTCCTCTCGCCGCCTCCTGTTTCCTCAGCTGATGCGCCAGCATGCTGCTGGGTTTCTCCCCATGTTCATATATTGCCCCTTTTACCCTCCTCAGCTGACCCTCCGCCTTTCCTGTGGAAAGCAGCCCAAACTCCATTTGAAGTCTCTGACACTCCTTCAGGAGCTCCGCATTTGGAGACTCCGAGTATCTCTTGTCCATCTGTAAGATTTCTCCTACCAACCTGTCCAGCTCCGACTGCTCTGTTTTATCCCTGTGGGCTTGAATCGAAATACATTCCCCTCTAATGACCGCTTTCAGTGCCTCCCAGACCACCCCAGCCGCAGTCTCTCCCGTGTCATTGATCTTTATGTATCCCCGAATGGCGCCTCTCACAGATCTCCTCATCCACTAACAGCCCTGTATCTAGTCTCCACTGTGGGTGCTGGGACATTCCCGTGTCTGCCCGTAGATCTGTCCAGTGTGGTGCATGATCTGAGACCACAATTGCTGAGTACTCAGTGTCCTCAACCCCTGCTAACAGTGTTTTTTCTAGCACAAAGAAACCAATCCTGGAGTACGCCTTATGTACATGGGAGTAGAATGAATATTCCCTGCTGCTTGGTCTCTCAAATCTCCACTGATCCACCCCTCTCATGCTCTCCATGAACCCCTGCAGTTCCTTTGCCATTGCTGATAGCTTCCCCGACCTAGCACTCAACCGGTCCAGCCTCGGGTCCAGGACCGTATTAAAGTCACCCCCCATGATCAGCCGGTGCAAGTCAAGGTCTGGGATCTTCCCCAGCACCTTCCTGATAAACGCCAGTTTGGGACATATATATTCACCAGCATCACTGCCATTCCCTCTAGCTTCCCATTAACCATAATAAATCTTTCTCCCGAGTCTACCTCTAACCTCCCCACCTCGAATGTCACCCTTTTATTACTCAGGATAGCCACCCAATCCTGTCCTGAGTGAAACACTTGCCCGACCCATTACTTCTTTAATCTAATTTGGTCTCCCAGCTTCACACAGAAGCTCTCTTAACCGGCCCATTCAGTCCACGAACATTCCATGTAACCAGTCTGGTCGGGGGGGCTTTTGCCTCCCTCCCCTGTCGGTCAACCATGACGTTTCCTGGGCCAGCTCCTAGCCCGTGTTCCACACCTCGCTTGATCCGTCCCTCGGCAGCGACCGCTATCTGATCCCTACCCCCCCCCCCCCCCCCCCACACTTTGTCTTTCCTCAGCTCTCCCCCCACTTTGCTCCCGGGAACCAGCTATCCAGCTAGCTCAGCATCTCCCACCCTCTGGCGTCAAAAAGCCTGCCGACTGCCAGATGAGAAAGTGGATTCTGAGAGATTGTTTCCGCTGGTCGGGAATCTGAAACACCGGGATCGCCTCAGGACAAGGAGCCGAACATTTAGGGCTGAGATGCGGAGAAATGAGGGTGCTTTGACAAAAAGTAATCCAGACTCGAAATGTTAGCTCAATTCTCTCCACAGATACTGTCAGACCTGCTGAGATTGTCCAGTATTTCTGTTTTGGTTTCAAATTCCAGCATCTGCAGTAATTTGCTTTTATCTATTATGTTGTTGAGAGACATTACTTCAATCGAAAGGGTTGTGAATCTTTAGAATTCTGTACCCCAGAGGGTTGTGGTTGCTCCACCGATGAACATATTTAAGGCTGGGATTAGACAGATTGTTTGTGTCTGAGGGAATTGTGGAAATGGGGAGTGGGTGGGAAAATGGAATTGAAGTCCAAGATCATATTGAATGATGGAGCCGGCTCAATGTATGGTCTATTCCTATTTCTTATGTTTTGCTGCTCATGACTTGACTTGCACCAAGTCCCTATCCATTATTCTCCCTGTGCGCGCTCAGCTATGGCTGCTGTGGATCTTTTATCACATTCATGGTGCTATATAAATGTAAGTTATCTTTATGTCTTGAAAGCTTGTTTGAGGAAGATTTGAGCTGCAGGCGAGAGAGTAGCAACCCTGTGATTTGGGGGTATTTTGCGATTGGTGCACAGTTTGTCTGTTAACTGGTGTCACATCTTTTGCACAGGTCACCAAGAACGACATCCGGAAGAAGGTGAGGCGGCTGATGGGTAAATCGCATATCGGACTGGTGCACAGTCAGGAAGTGAACGAGCTCCTCGACCGCCTCCCAAACCTGGTGAGCATTTCAACCCCAGCACTGTCAAAGGTTTCCGTACGTCCGTTCCAGGGATGTAAACCAGCAGTAATATTCCAGTCAATTGCCCTCTCAGCAGGAATATTCCAGTCAGACTCACTCACAGCAGGAATATTCCAGTCAGACACACACTCAGCAGGAATATTCCAGCAAGACACACTCACAGCAGGAATATTCCAGTCAGACACACACTCAGCAGGGATATTCCAGTCAGACACACACTCAGCAGGAATATTCCAGCAAGACACACTCACAGCAGGAATATTCCAGCAAGACACACTCACAGCAGGAATATTCCGTCAGACACACACTCAGCAGGAATATTCCAGTCAGACACACACTTAGCAAGAATATTCCGTCAGACACATGCTCAGCAGGAATATTCCAGTCAGACACACACACAGCAGGAATATTCCAGTCAGACTCACTCACAGCAGGAATATTCCAGTCAGAAACACACTCAGCAGGAATATTCCAGCAAGACACACTCACAGCAGGAATATTCCAGTCAGACACACACTTAGCAGGAATATTCCAGTCAGACACACACTTAGCAGGAATATTCCGTCAGACACACACTCAGCAGGAATATTCCAGTCAGACACACACTCAGCAGGAATATTCCAGTCAGACACACTCACAGCAGGAATATTCCAGTCAGACACACACCATGCCTGGAGGATTCGATTCCGTCAGACACACACTCAGCAGGAATATTCCAGTCAGACACACACTCAGCAGGAATATTCCAGTCAGACACACACTCAGCAGGAATATTCCAGCAAGACACACTCACAGCAGGAATATTCCAGTCAGACACACACTCAGCAGGAATATTCCAGCAAGACACACTCACAACAGGAATATTCCAGTCAGACACACACTCAGCAGGAATATTCCAGTCAGACACACACTCAGCAGGAATATTCCAGCAAGACACACTCACAGCAGGAATATTCCAGTCAGACACACACTTAGCAGGAATATTCCGTCAGACACACACTCAGCAGGAATATTCCAGTCAGACACACACTCAGCAGGAATATTCCAGCAAGACACACTCACAGCAGGAATATTCCAGCAAGACACACTCAAGCAGGAATATTCCAGCCAGACACACGCTCTGCAGGGATATTCCAGTCAGACACACACTCAGCAGGAATATTCCAGCAAGACACACTCACAGCAGGAATATTCCAGTCAGACACACACTCAGCAGGAATATTCCAGTCAGACACACACTCAGCAGCGCTATTCCAGTCAGACACACTCACAGCAGGAATATTCCAGTCAGACACAAACTCAGCAGGAATATTCCAGCAAGACACACTCACAGCAGGAATATTCCAGTCAGACACACACTCAGCAGGAATATTCCAGTCAGACACACACTCAGCGGGAATATTCCAGCAAGACACAAACTCAGCAGGAATATTCCAGCAAGACACACTCACAGCAGGAATATTCCAGTCAGACACACACACACAAGGAATATTCCAGTCAATTGTCCTCTCAGCAGGAATATTCCAGTCAGACTCATTCACAGCAGGAATATTCCAGTCAATTGTCCTCTTAGCAGGAATATTCCAGTCAGACTCATTCACAGCAGGAATATTCCAGTCAATTGTCCTCTTAGCAGGAATATTCCAGTCAGATTCACTCACAGCAGGAATATGCCGGTCAATTGCCCTTTAAGCAGCAATATTCCAGTCACTCACACACACTCACAGCAGGACTATTCCAGTCAGACTCACTAACAGCAGGAATATTCCAGTCAGACTCACTAACAGCAGGAATATTCCAGTCAGACTCACGCTCACAGCAGGAATATTCCAGTCAGACTCACTAACAGCAGGAATATTCCAGTCAATTGTCCTCTTAGCAGGAATATTCCAGTCAGACTCATTCACAGCAGGAATATTCCAGTCAATTGTCCTCTTAGCAGGAATATTCCAGTCAGACTCATTCACAGCAGGAATATGCCGGTCAATTGCCCTTTAAGCAGCAATATTCTAGTCACTCACACACACTCACAGCAGGACTATTCCAGTCAGACTTACTAACAGCAGGAATATTCCAGTCAGACACACACTCACAGCAGGAATATTCCAGTCAGACTCACTCACAGCAGGAATATTCCAGTCAGACACACACTCACAGCAGGAATATTCCAGTCAGACACACACTCACAGCAGGAATATTCCAGTCAGACTCACTCTCAGCAGGAATATTCCAGTCAGACTCACTCACAGCAGGAATATTCCAGTCAGACGCACTCACAGCAGGAATATTCCAGTCAGACACACACTCACAGCTGGAATATTCCAGTCAGACACACTCATGCCTGGAGGATTCGAGTCAGTAAGGAGCAAAGAGAATTTATCCTGACAGACAGATTAGGGAGCTCTGGCTGAGATTGTGTCCAAAATCGCCCTTAGTGTTGGGTGGGGTTACTGGGTTATGGGGATAGGGTGGAGGTGTGTGGTTGGGTAGGGTGCTCTTTCAGAGTGCCGGTGCAGACTCGATGGGCCGAATGGTGGCCTCCTGAACTGTAAATTCTATGATAGTTCCAATCAGACTCACTCACAGCAGGAATATTCCAGTCAGACACACTCATGCCTGGAGGATTCGAGTCAGTAAGGAGCAAAGAGAATTTATCCTGACAGACAGATTAGGGAGCTCTGGCTGAGATTTGGTGTTGAGCATGGAAACTAACAATAGGATATTGCTGGACCTGAAGCCAGTGTGTGGACTGGACCACACTGCACCCTCTGGAATTGTTGGTGTTCACACATTGACCCCTTGCCTCTGACAGGTCCGACTAGTTAGGTACTTCCCTGTGTTGGTACTGTTCCATTAATGGCCTTGTATTTGATTCTCAGGAGACCCGCGACCTGCACATCAGACCCTGCGGCAGCCGCCACATCAAGAAGCAGACATTCGTGGTGCATGCAGGAACCGACACCAATGGTGAAATCTTCTTCATGGAGGTACTGGAAGCCTCGATTACACCATCAACACCGGGCATTCTCAAATGTCATGCTATAGAGAAGAGTGCAGCAACTAGGAGCTCATTTGCCTATAATTCTCTCAGATTTGCTGAGCCAGGTCCTAGGCTCGCACACTTATGTGAAGAAATTCAGCCATGTGATCCTTTGTAGTGCTGTCCATCTTGCCACACTGAATGCAACACCTTCATACCTGTACAGCTATTCATGATCCCGAAGTATCTGAGTAATGGCTCTAATTTCAGTGGGTCCCTCCCCCACAGGTATTTTGGTTCAGTCCTGATTCCAGGGATCCCCTCCTCACTGGTGTTTTGGTACAGTCCTGATTCCAGGGATGCCCTCCTCTCTGGTGTTTTGGTACAGTCTTGATTCCAGGGACCCCCTCCACACTGGTGTTTTGGTACAGTCCTGATTCCAGGGATCCCCTCCACACTGGTGTTTTGGTTCAGTCCTGGGGGTGGCACGGTGACACAGTGGTTAGCACTGATGCCTCTCAGCGCCAGTGACCCGGGTTCAATTCCAGCCTTGGGTGACTGTCTATGTGGCGTTTGCACATTCTGCAATGTTCACACTGATTTCCTTTGAAGGCCTGGGATAGGAACTATCTGATCCTGGGGGTTTGTCACTCTTTAATGTTTCATTTTCTTCTTTGCTGTTACTTTGCTTCTGTTTAGTTTGGTGGGTCGATGCCCATGAGTCAATATTAGTTTCTTTGGGTTGCAGACAAGGTGGCCTCTTCCTCTACTTCAAATACTAACGTAAAGTCATTATTTAGCATATCCATCATTTCCTTACTTTTATTGGCCCTGCTTTATAGGTTCTCATTAATATGCTGGGATTCCCTCAAGGAGCTAACCGTGGAAAGATCCTGTGCAACCAGACTGCGGCCTTGTTTAGCGCTTGTCCTTGAAGGGTGGTGTTTCTACTGTGGGGGTGGTGGCACTGTCTCATTAATTTGTGTTACCAATGGGAAGTCTCTGGTCCTTTGATGCAGGCTGAGTTTAATTAATTAGCCTACCTGTGTTTGCCAGGGACAGAGATGGCCCATAGTTCCTCTCCAACCATCTGCGTATGGAACCTAACTGTTATTGCTGGCATCTTGGGGTGATGGGACCGTGGTCGTAGCCTGTGCTGTGGTGCAATTTATTGGGCTTGCTCTAGTGCTGTGTGCCCCTTCTCTTTAATAGGTTTGTGATGACTGCATTGTGCTGCGCAGTAATATCGGCACTGTCTACGAGCGCTGGTGGTACGAGAAACTCATTAACATGACGTACTGTCCTAAAACCAAGGTCCTGTGCCTGTGGAGACGCAACGGCCAGGAGACCCAACTCAACAAATTCTACACCAAGAAGGTACAAGCACACACGCTGTCTCTGGATCAGCACTCGGATGGGTGTTTGCTGTCTGTCTGTCTCTGACAACTGTTTCCTGCTTCCTCTACCCCTCCATGACACTCAAAATCCCTATCCCCGAATGTAACTACCTGTATTTATTGTGTGGGGTTTCTTTTTGGCAGTGTCGCGAGTTGTACTACTGCGTGAAGGATAGTATGGAGCGTGCAGCTGCGAGACAACAGAGCATCAAACCAGGTACATTGCCAATGTCATTAGCATTAGGGGGTGGCGCAGTAGTTAGCACTGGTACCTCACAGCACCAGGGACCCGGGTTCAGCTCCGGCCTTGGGTCACTGTCTGTGTGGAGTTTGCACATTCTCCCTGTGTCTGCGTGGATTTCTTCTGGGTGCACCGGTTTCCTCCCACAGTCCAAAGCTGCACAGGTTAGTTGAGGTTATGGGGACATGGCGAGGGAGAGTGGATACTGGGGTGAGTGTACACAGCTTCACACGCTGACTGGGGAGAGCATACACACCTTCACATGCTGACTGAGGAGAGTGTACACAGCTTCACATGCTGACTGGGGAGTGTGTACCCACCTTCGCATGCTGACTGAGGAGAGTGTATATAGTTTCACACGCTGACTGGGGAGTGTGTACACACCTTCACATGCTGACTGCAGAGAGTACTCATCTTCATGCTGACTGGGGAGAGTATACACAGCTTCACACGCTGACTGGGGAGAGTGTACTCATCTTCACGTTGACTGGGGAGTGTGTACACATCTTCACATGCTGATTGGGCAGAGTGTACACTGACATGTTATCCCAACACCATGTCCTCTTATCTAGTGTGGTAACCTTCGATGAGGTGCTTTTTGTAAATTGAAGTGGACCGCATCCTTTCTCCACATTGCTTTTTACATCCTGAAAGTGCTCAAATAAATGAGTGAAATATTGATTGCCTTGAACAAAACCATGTTGACTCTGCCTGACTGCATTGAAATGTTTGAAGTGCCCAGTTATAACCTCCCTAAATAATAGATTTCAGCAGCATTCCATGACCCATCTGATGTGGCTGATGGACAGAACCAAAATAATTTTGGCAAATTGAAGTTGCTCACTTTATTTCATCTCCTGATTCACAGGTATTTCTGGGATGTTACTTCAGTCCTCTGTGTTGAAGACAGACAAAAAATACCTGTCCAGCACTTCTGCCATTTCCTTATTTTCTGTTAATAATTCCCCAGACTCCAACTCTGGAGGACCTTTACTCACTTTGCTTTTCCTATTTAAAAACTTGTCAGAACTTTGTATCTGTTTTTGTATTTCCAGCCAGCTTTCTCTCAATCACTAACTTCTCTCTCCCTTTTGTTTGCTGAATCATTCTTTACTGGCGTTTAAATTCTGTCCAATAGCTGACCTATCTCCACAGGATGGTATGCTTTTCTTTTCAATTTGAGGACATCTTTAGCCCAAAGTGGAGTCCCTTGCATTTTCCCACATTAAACTCCGTCCCCCGGCACGTTTAACCTGTTAGTGTCTGTTGCTACATTCTGCATCCACCAACACTACTTACTGTGTCACCTAACTTAGTGTCACCAGCAAGCTTGGATAATCTATTCTCTATCCCTTCACCGAATAGTATAGTGAAAAGCTCGTGCCCCAGTATAAATCCTGGAGAACACTATTTCTCCAACCTTAAACCCTCAGAAAATCCAACAAATATAGTTAGAGATGACTTGCCCAGTACAAATCCATTCTGACTTTTGATCAGCTGATATTGGTCCAAGTCCTCAGTCACCCAATCTCATTTCCAATCCTCCCCACAAGTCCATTATCGATGTTAGAGTAATAGACATCCATTGCTAGTGCCCCACATTCCTGACGAGTGGAGTGACATTTGCAAATTTCCAATGCAAGGGAACCATTCGTCGATTGTGACAGTTCCACAAGACCACAATGACACTTGCCTCATCGATTTGTTTTGCTACCCTGGAATGGAAACTGCTGGTCGCAGAGCTTTGTCAATCTTCAGTGTCGTAATTTTCTCTCTGGGGTCAGCATGTGGCACAGTGGTTAGCAGTGCATGTGTTAGCACTGGGACTGCGGTGCTGTGGACCCGGGTTCGAATCCCGGCCCTAGGTCACTGTCCGTGTGGAGTTTGCACATTCTCCCCATGTCTGCGTGGGTTTCACCCCCACTACCCAAAGATGTGCAAGGTAGGTGGATTGGCCACGCTAAATTGCCCCTTAATTGGAAAAAAATATATAATTGGGTACTTTAATTTTATTTTTAAAAATAATAATTTTCTCTCTGAAAATCTTATCGGTCCGTCCCAAGATTTATTTTTATAATATCTCTGATACTTGTTGCAATCCCTGGCCAGATCCTGGGATATGTTCAGAACCAGTAACGTTTTGTCTGAAATGGTTAAACATTGAGATTTTGGATGCTTGTCCAGTAAATGAAGCCACAAGTTTCCACGGGTTTTGAACAAGTAAAATAAACTTTACCCAAAAATTGAAACAATCTACAGTATATACCTTGTAACATTCAGAATTAACATGAAATACACATGAATTAAATAGCAGACTGCGGTCAAACGCCTCACAATGCACATCAAATGGCAGATGCGGCCAAGACGGATCCCACAGATTTCCCAGCAACCAGCCCCAGACGTTAGGGACCCTGAGTCATCAAATCTCCATAAAACATTGTCTCCTTCACAAGGGACTCCATGTCTGCACTTCTGAAGATCTGGCTTTGGAACTCCCTCAAAGCTGCTCTGACTCAGACTGCACCAATGACTGCCTGCTTGCCTGACTCTTCACTCCAGCATCTAGTTACCGCCGCAGTTTCAGCTTCTTCATAGCTGGCTGGCTTCATTGAGCTGACACTGGCCCTGAATTTAACCAGCCTTCAATCTCCTGGGCAACACCAGGCTATAAACAGCTCCCACACCTTCAGCTGAGCCTGTAAGGGGCCTTCCTGTTTCTTCCCTCATTTCTGCTTTTCTTTTGCCGTTATGATTTTTGATCCATGGGTGATTAATGGGCATGACCTGTAAGTCAAGCAGCAGCAAAAATGAGGAATTCAGAAGTTACAGGAGCAAAACCTCTGCTAGTCTCTGCTAGTTTGAAAAGGAGCTTCAAACTTTTTGGCACCAGAGAGAAAGGTGGGGTGGATTCCCGTAACAGCCTCCCCGAACAGGCGCCGGAATGTGGCGACTAGGGGCTTTTCACAGTAACTTCATTTGAAGCCTACTTGTGACAATAAACGATTTGCATTTGCATTGGATCTCGGTTTGACTGATTGGCTGGTGGACGATGAATTGGTCCAAAAGGCTGCACTCTGTCCGTAACAGGTGGTGATTGGATCCGAGTGGAATGATTTTTAGAGTCCCAAGGAGCTTAGTTTGACTCCTGGAAGCACAGGGACAAGGGCTCTCTCTCTCTCTCTCTCTCTCTCTCTCTCTCTCTCTCTCTCTCTCACCCCCATGTTTTCTCCAGAAAGGCTGTGAGTGCTGTCATCCTAAAGCAGTAGAGAACCTGAACGAGTAAATCTACAGGAAAACTATTACAGGCAAAGAAAGACCAGGACCCCTCTCTCGCCAGAAAGGCTGTGAGTGCTGTATTTCTGAAACTACAGAGGCCTGAATGAATCTACAGCAAAGCCTTGAACTGAAAGCAAAGTTTGAAGAGGAGAAAGGTGCTGGAAACAACCATCTGAAACAAAGACTTTTTTCGCTTATGATTTTTCCCCCTCCCCCACTATTTATCTATCGTGTGTGGGTGTAGAGGGTGGGGGAAAGGTAAAGTGGGGAATTAGGAATTAGATAGTTAACCAGTTGTGTTTGCTGCATATATCATAATTCTTGTTATAAA
The DNA here is from genome assembly GCF_047496885.1 of Scyliorhinus torazame. Classification (NCBI taxonomy): domain Eukaryota; kingdom Metazoa; phylum Chordata; class Chondrichthyes; order Carcharhiniformes; family Scyliorhinidae; genus Scyliorhinus; species Scyliorhinus torazame. The sequence goes on from NC_092716.1 coordinate 131,352,902, forward strand.
TAAACAGTAATTGTGTTTATATTTACACACCTGGTGACTGTAATTATTGGGCAGTCAAGGGCCAAAGACTTTAGCTGCTTTTCTAACAATTATTGGTTAATTCATTTGAGTTGCGACTCCGGAGGAAGTGGGGCTGGAATTAACCGCGCTCTAGCCCCGGATGTCGTAACGAGCCCTAAACCCCTCTCGCACGGTACCAGCTGTGTTTCGACCACCTGCCTTCTCAGCTTCTCGGGGCTTCTCAGGAGCCCTGATTGCAAAGACCGTTAACTGCAGTGCCTCCGCTGCATGAAAGCCTTTCCCTCTGCTCCTTACTCTGACTGACTAAAATTGACCGACCCTTGAATTGTTCTGGGGAACCTAGAGATATACTTAGATTGGATCACACCCTTCTTACTGTAATCGCATTGAAACACCCTACAATCTCCATTGACTAAGAATTGAAAGCACACCCAGATGTAATGAAGTAAATTCATGACATACTGTAATCTTCGCCTTCCAGTGTCCATTCTGGTAGAAAGAAATTATTTAGTAATTCTATCTTTTTGTGATTTTCACGTGCATTTTTATTAAGGGACTCGCATGACCTTTAACCACTCTATTTCCCATGTCCTGTTTGAAAAAACTTTGTTATCTTTGACATCTCTCAAGGTTTTCCTCTCGCCTATTTGCAATTTAAAAAAATAAATAATTTAGAGTACCCAATTCATTTTTTCCAATTAAGGGACAATTTAGCGTGGCCAATCCACCTACCATGCACATCTTTGGGTTGTGGGGGTAAAACCCACGCAGACACGGGGAGAATGTCCAAACTCCATATTTGCAATTCTAAAGATTTTATTAGTAACCCCTTGCTGTTCTTGATATCTCTCAGACCCTGGCATCTCTTCCCTTGACACTCGGGGTCTGTTTTGTAGTTTTGCACCTCTCGCGCTCTCTGGACCAAAGTTGTTTAATTTCCACTGCAGGAGACCATCTCCTCCTTGCCTGGGGATGTACATACTTTCTACTAAACACTGAACTCCCATTGTCTCTCTATAGTTTTACCCATGAACACTACTGTCCAGTCTAAAAAGCTGCTTCATCTCTCACCTGCCTCGCTCTCAAGCTTAATGTTGAATTGAATCCTATCAGTTAACTAGATGTTCCTTACCGTTAGCTTGCTGCTCTGTCAGAGGATTAATATTAAGGGTGCGCTACACTGTCGGAGGGTCAGTACTGAGGGAGTGCTGCACTGTCCGAGGAGTCAGTTCTGAGTGAGTGCTGCACTGTTGGGGGGTCAATACTGAGAAGGGAAAGCTACACTATCACAGGGTCAGTACTGAGGGAGTGTTGCACTGTAATAACAGGACTCTTCAAAGATAATTGTAGGATTGAACAGACTCAACATGGGTTTATGAAAGGGAAATCATGTTTAACAAGCCTGTTGGGGTTTTCGAGAATGTTACTCGCAGAATAGATGGTGGATGTGGTATATTTAGATTTTCAGAAAGTTTTTGATCAGGTTAGTAAAAAAAATTGCGAACACGTGAAATTGGGGGAATAAACTGACATGGATTGAGAACTAGTTAATAGGTAGAAAACAGAGTAGGAATAAATAGGTCATTTTCAGGTTTGGAGGCTATAACTGGTGGGGTAATGCAAGGATCAGTGATTGGGTCCCAGCTATTCACAATCTATATCAATGATTTAAAGGTGGAGATTAAATGTGACACTTCCAAGTTTGCCGATGACACAAAATGCGGTAGAAGTGTGGGTTGTGAGGACGATGCAAAGACACTTTGTGGCACAGTGGTTAGCACTGCTGCCTCACAGCCCCAGGGACCCAGGTTCAATTCCGGCCTCGGGTGACTGTCTGTGTGGAGTTTGCACTTTCTCCCCGTGTCCGTGTGGGTTTCGTCCGGGTGCTCCGGTTACCTCCGACTGTCCAAAGATGTGCAGGTTTGGTCAATTGCCCCTTAGTGTCCAAAAGGTTAGGTGGTATTACTGGGATAGGGTGGAGGCGTGGGCTTAAGTAGGGTACTCTTTCCGAGGGTTGGTGCAGAGTTGATGGGCTGAATGGCCTCCTTCTGCACTGTAAATTTTATGATTCTACACTTCAGGGGATTTGAGCCTGTAAGATTAGGTAATGTGAGGTGATCCACTTTGTTAGGAAATGCTGACAGCTGGGAAGTGATGATCTGCAGAGGGACTTGGGAGCCCTTGTTCTTGAGTCACTGAAAGCTAACATACAGGTACGTGCAGGTAGTTATGAAGTGAGATTGAATAGACTGGGGTCGTTTTCCTTGGAGCAGAGGAGACTGAGGGGGGCATGATTGAGATGCATAACATTATGGAGGGCATACGTAGAGGAGACAAGAAGAAACTTTTCCCCTTGATGGAGGGATCAATGACTAGGAGTCATAAATTTAAAGTAAGGGGCAGGAGGTTTAGAGGGAATGTGACAAAAAACATTTTTACCCAGAGGGTAGTGGAAGTCTGGAATTCGCTGCCTGAAAGGGTGGTGGAGGCAGAAACCCTCACAACATTTAAGAAGTATTTAGATGTGCATTTGACAAGGCATACAAAGCTATGGGCCAAGTGTTAGAAAATGGGAGTTGAATAGTTAGGTGGTTATTTATGACTGGCCCAAACTCAATGGCTGTATGACTCTACAGCAAGCAATTAAGAACACAAATGGTATGTTAACCTTTATTGTAAGAGGATTTGAGTATAAGAGTAAAGATGTCAGGCTACAATTGTTTTCAACTACGGAGACAGTCTCTGAATAAGTGAAAGGTCTTGCAGGACTGAGATGGTGAGGAATTTCTTCACTCAGAGGGTGGTGAATCTTTGGTAGTAACCACCCCGAGGGCTATGGGGAATGTCATTGTGCATGTTTAAGCCAGAGATCAAACTTTTCTCCATATTAAAAATATTCCACGACATGAGGATACTGTCGGAAAATGGTGTTGAAGGAGATCAGCTATGATCTGATTGAATGGGGGAACAGCCTGGAGGGGCTGAATGGCTTCTCCTGCATCTACCTCTTATATTCTTATGTGTCTGCACTTCAAATGTTCTTCATTGGCTGTAAAGTGCTTTGTGACAGCTACGGTTGTGAAGGGCGGGATAGAATTTGACTTTGGATTTCTCACTAGAGGTTTTGAGCATGAAGAGGCTGTCCATCTTACTGCTGTGTTTGTGGTGTTACCATGCAGGTCCTGAGCTTGGAGGCGAATTCCCGGTTCAGGATATGAAGACGGGCGACGGAGGCTTGCTGCAGGTTACCCTGGAAGGGATCAATCTGAAGTTTGTGCAGAGCCAGGTAGGGAGGGCTGCAGGGGGAAGGGGCGGTGGGGTACCAGCTTGAGGCTTCATCGGGCGACGGAGCGTTTTTGTCCCTGTCCGTGATCAGTTTCATTTGCTCGGTGTTTTCCCTTTTTTTATTTCTGTTGCTGTCCGAGTACAAGAGAGGTTTTGACATTTGCGGTGCTGTGTGTGTATCTGCACATCTGACCTTCAGATTACCATTCAGCTGGCCTCTGGGATCGAGCTCTCCTTTGCTTCTTCAATGTTCTTGGTTGATTCATCATTTCTTTACAGTCTTAGATTGGTGAAAGGGTAAGTTTTTTCTTCAAATATACAGTTGTAATAAAGGATCTGTTTGTTTTGCACCCTGAAGCCATGGTCATTAACTGCAAGCTTCCATCAAAGAGTCTTCTTCAGCTGACTTTAGTGCCAGGCCCCCCTCTTGGTGGCCATGCTATTGCTGTGCATTGATACCATGCTGCTGGGAGAGGGAGTTCACTGCTGCTGGAGGTTCAAATCCAAACCTCCTTTTCCTGCAACCCCACCTCTTCTCCATCTTTCACTTCTCCCATATACATGTGCACGTATGTGTCGTACACCGACTGGCTTCCTTCCACCTGAGCACTCTGCATTTTTCCCAGCAGCCAGCGATGTATAAAGGGAGCTGGTCAGCCAGCAGCCTGGAGCGAGCTGGGGACACCAAATCCAGCTTTACCACAGCTCACTGATAGCTCTCCAGCTTCTGCCAGCTTTCCTGGCCCTGTCCCTAATGGGTAGGATGCTGGAGGTGAAGAGAGAGTATAGGGTGCAGGCCGGGTTGAGAAAAGTGTGGTTTATCTGACCGGTGCGGGTTGGGTGGGGCAGTGGGGGTTTGGGGTGTGGAGGAGGATACTGGAAGTGAGGATGTGGGCTTTGGAAATGGCCAGTAGGTATAGGCACTCGGGGTGCCATGGTTAAGTACAGCCCCTTGGTATAGACAGCGGGGATTCAGGGTGTGCGCTGTAGGTGCAGTGGGTATGGGCAAAGGGGGCTGTGGGTATGGGCAGAGGGGGCAGTCCCGGTGGGCATGGCCAGAATGTGTGGGCGGTGGGTGTCATTATGGGCGGCTTTTGTGGGGTGCGTGCAGGAGGTCCGGGCGGTGATGGTGTGGGCGGTCGGTAAGGGCAGCTGGACCATTGAATTGATTTTGAGGGATGTTCTTGTATAGCAGTAACTGTGAGTATGTATGCAGTTACTGTGATTATGTGTGCAGTTACTGTGAGTGCGTATGCAGTTACTGTGAGTCTTTACGAAGTTACTGGGAGTATGTATGCAGTTACTGAGAGTATGTATGCAGTTACTGTGAGTATGTATGCAGTTACTGTGAGTATGTATGCAGTTACTGTGAGTGCGTATGCAGTTGCAGGGAGTGTGTATACAGTTACTAGGAGTGCGTATGCAGTTACTGTGAGTATGTATGCAGTTACTGTCAGTATGTATTTAGTTACTGGGAGCGTGTACATCAGTTACTGTGAGTATGTATGCAGTTACTGGGAGCGTGTATATCACATACTGTGAGTATGTATGCAATTACTGTGAGTATGTATACAGTTACTGTGAGTATGTATGTAGTTACTAGGAATGTGTATATCAGTTACTGGGAGTATGTATGCAGTTACAGGGAGTGTGTATACAGTTACTGTGAGTATGTATGCAATTACTTTTAGTATGTATGCAGGTACTGGGAGTGTGTATATCGGTTACTGGGAGTGCATATACAGTTACGGAGTGTGTGTGCAGTTACTGTGAGTATGTATGCAGTTACTTTGAGTATGTATGCAGTTACTGTGAGAATGTGCAGTTACAGGGAGTGTGTATACAGTTACTGGGAGTGCGTGTACAGTTACTGGAGTGCAGGTGCAGTTACTGGGAGTATGTATGCAATTACTTTGAGTATGTATGCAGTTACTGTGAGAATGTGTGCAGTTACAGGGAGTGTGTATACAGTTACTGGGAGTGCGTATACAGTTACTCGGAGCGCATATGTAGTTACTGGGAGTATGTATGCAGTTACTGGGAGTATGTATGCAGTTACTGGGAGTATGTATGCAGTTACTGGGAGTATGTATGGAGTTACTGAGAGTATGTATGCAGGTACTGGGAGTATGTGTGCAGTTACTGGGAGGGTGTACATCAGTTACTGTGAGTATGTATGCAGTTACTTTGAGTATGTATGCAGTTACTGTGAGTATGTATGCAATTACTTTGAATATGTATGCAGTTACTGGGAGCGTGTATATCACATACTGTGAGTATGTATGCAATTACTGTGAGTATGTATACAGTTACTGTGAGTATGTATGTAGTTACTAGGAATGTGTATATCAGTTACTGGGAGTATGTATGCAGTTTCTGTGAGTACGTATACAGTTTCTGTGAGTGTGTATGCAGTTACAGGGAGTGTGTATACAGTTACTGTGAGTATGTATGCAATTACTTTTAGTATGTATGCAGGTACTGGGAGTGTGTATATCGGTTACTGGGAGTGCATATACAGTTACGGAGTGTGTGTGCAGTTACTGTGAGTATGTATGCAGTTACTTTGAGTATGTATGCAGTTACTGTGAGAATGTGTGCAGTTACAGGGAGTGTGTATACAGTTACTGGGAGTGCGTATACAGTTACTGGAGTGCAGATGCAGTTACTGGGAGTATGTATGCAATTACTTTGAGTATGTATGCAGTTACTGTGAGAATGTGTGCAGTTACAGGGAGTGTGTATACAGTTACTGGGAGTGCGTATACAGTTACTCGGAGCGCATATGTAGTTACTGGGAGTATGTATGCAGTTACTGGGAGTATGTATGCAGTTACTGGGAGTATGTATGGAGTTACTGAGAGTATGTATGCAGGTACTGGGAGTATGTGTGCAGTTACTGGGAGGGTGTACATCAGTTACTGTGAATATGTATGCAGTTACTGTGAGTATGTATGCAATTACTTTGAATATGTGTGCAGTTACTGGGAGCGTGTACATCAGTTACTGTGAGTATGTATGCAGTTACTGTGAGTATGTGTGCTGTTACTGGAATCATATATATCAGTTACTGTGAGTATGTACGCAGTTACTGTGAGTATGTATGCAGTTACTGGGAGTGTATGCAATTACTGTGAGTATATGCAATTACTGTGAGCGTGTATGCAATTACTGTGAGTATATGCAATTACTGTGAGTGTGTATGCAATTACTGTGTGTGTGTATGCAATTACTGTGTGTGTATGCAATTACTGTGAGTATATGCAATTACTGTGAGTGTGTATGCAATTACTGTGAGTGTGTATGCAATTACTGTGAGTGTATGCAATTACTGTGAGTGTGTATGCAATTACTGTGTGTGTGTATGCAATTACTGTGTGTGTGTATGCAATTACTGTGAGTGTATGCAATTACTGTGAGTGTAAGCAATTACTGTGAGTATATGTATACAGTTACTGGGAGTGCGGATACAGTTTCTGGGAGTGTGTATATCAGTTACTGGGAGTATGTATGCAGTTACTGGGAGTATGTATGCAGGTACTGGGAGTGTGTATATCAGTTACTGTGAGCGTGTATGCAGTTACTGTGCGTGTATGCAGTTACTGTGAGTGTATGCATTACTGTGAGTGTGTATGCAGTAACTGAGTGTATATGCAGTAACTGAGTGTATATGCAGTAACTGAGTATATGCAGTAACTGAGTGTGTATGCAATTACTGTGAGTATGTATGCAGTTACTTTGAGTATGTATGCAGTTACTGTGAGTATGTATGCAATTACTTTGAATATGTGTGCAGTTACTGGGAGCGTGTACATCAGTTACTGTGAGTATGTATGCAGTTACTGTGAGTATGTGTGCTGTTACTGGAATCATATATATCAGTTACTGTGAGTATGTACGCAGTTACTGTGAGTATGTATGCAGTTACTGGGAGTGTGTATGCAATTACTGTGTGTGTGTATGCAATTACTGTGTGTGTGTATGCAATTACTGTGAGTGTATGCAATTACTGTGTGTGTATGCAATTACTGTGTGTGTGTATGCAATTACTGTGTGTGTGTATGCAATTACTGTGAGTGTATGCAATTACTGTGAGTGTAAGCAATTACTGTGAGTATATGTATACAGTTACTGGGAGTGCGGATACAGTTTCTGGGAGTGTGTATATCAGTTACTGGGAGTATGTATGCAGTTACTGTGAGTATGTATGCAGGTACTGGGAGTGTGTATGTAGTTACTGGGAACGTGTATATCAGTTACTGTGAGTATGTATGCAGTTACTGTGAGTGTATGCATTACTGTGAGTGTATATGCAGTAACTGAGTGTATATGCAGTAACTGAGTGTATATGCAGTAACTGAGTGTGTATGCAATTACTGTGAGTATGTATGCAGTTACTGTGGTTGTGTGTGCAGTTACTGTGAGTATGTATGCAGTTACTGTGAGTATGTATGCAGTTACAGGTAGTGTCTCTACAGGTACTGGGAGTGCGTATACAGGTATTGGGAGTGAGTATGCAGTTACTCTGAGTATGTATGCAGTTACTGTGAGTGTGTATGCAGTTACTGTGAGTATGTATGTAGTTACTGGGAATGTGTATGTCAGTTACCGGGAGTATGAATGCAGTTACTGGGAGTATGTCTGCAGTTACTGTGAGTATGTTTGCAGTTACTGAGAGTATGTATGCAGTTACTGAGAGTATGTATGCAGTTACTGTCAGTATGTTTGCAGTTACTGTGAGTATGTTTGCAGTTACTGTGAGTATGTATGCAGTTACTGAGAGTATGTATGCAGTTACTGTCAGTATGTTTGCAGTTACTGTGAGTATGTTTGCAGTTACTGTGAGTATGTATGCAGTTACTGAGAGTATGTATGCAGTTACTGTGAGTATGTATGTAGTTACTGGGAATGTGTATATCAGTTACTGTGAATATGTATGCAGTTACTGGGAGCGTGCATATCAGTTACCGTGAATATGTATGCAGTTACTGGGAGTATGTATGCAGTTACTGTGAGTATGTATGCAGTTACTGTGAGTGTGTATATCAGTTACTGTGAGTATGTATGCAGTTACTGGGAGTATGTCTGCAGTTACTTTGAGTATGTATGCAGTTACTGGGAGTATGTATGCAGTTACTGGGAGTGTATGCAATTACTGTGAGTATGTATGTAGTTACAGGGAGCGTGCACATCAGTTACTGTGAGTATGTGTGCAGTTACTGGGAGCGTGTATATCAGTTACTGTGAGTATGTATGCAGTTACTGGGAGTATGTCTGCAGTTACTTTGAGTATGTATGCAGTTACTGGGAGTATGTATGCAGTTACTGGGAGTGTATGCAGTTACTGTGGGTATGTGCACAGTTACTGGGAGTATGTAATTGCTGGGAGGGTGTACATCAGTTACTGTATGTATGCAGTTACTAGGAATGTGTATATCAGTTACTGTGAGTATGTATGCAGTTACTGTGAGTATGTATGCAGTTACTGTGAGTATGTATGCAGTTACAGGTAGTGTCTCTACAGGTACTGGGAGTGCGTATACAGGTATTGGGAGTGAGTATGCAGTTACTCTGAGTATGTATGCAGTTACTGTGAGTGTGTATGCAGTTACTGTGAGTATGTATGTAGTTACTGGGAATGTGTATGTCAGTTACCGGGAGTATGAATGCAGTTACTGGGAGTATGTCTGCAGTTACTGTGAGTATGTTTGCAGTTACTGTGAGTATGTATGCAGTGGCAGTTACTGTGAGTATGTATGCAGTTACTGAGAGTATGTATGCAGTTACTGAGAGTATGTATGCAGTTACTGTCAGTATGTTTGCAGTTACTGTGAGTATGTTTGCAGTTACTGTGAGTATGTATGCAGTTACTGAGAGTATGTATGCAGTTACTGTCAGTATGTTTGCAGTTACTGTGAGTATGTTTGCAGTTACTGTGAGTATGTATGCAGTTACTGAGAGTATGTATGCAGTTACTGTGAGTATGTATGTAGTTACTGGGAATGTGTATATCAGTTACTGTGAATATGTATGCAGTTACTGGGAGCGTGCATATCAGTTACCGTGAATATGTATGCAGTTACTGGGAGTATGTATGCAGTTACTGTGAGTATGTATGCAGTTACTGTGAGTGTGTATATCAGTTACTGTGAGTATGTATGCAGTTACTGGGAGTATGTCTGCAGTTACTTTGAGTATGTATGCAGTTACTGGGAGTATGTATGCAGTTACTGGGAGTGTATGCAATTACTGTGAGTATGTATGTAGTTACAGGGAGCGTGCACATCAGTTACTGTGAGTATGTGTGCAGTTACTGGGAGCGTGTATATCAGTTACTGTGAGTATGTATGCAGTTACTGGGAGTATGTCTGCAGTTGCTTTGAGTATGTATGCAGTTACTGGGAGTATGTATGCAGTTACTGGGAGTGTATGCAGTTACTGTGGGTATGTGCACAGTTACTGGGAGTATGTAATTGCTGGGAGGGTGTACATCAGTTACTGTATGTATGCAGTTACTAGGAATGTGTATATCAGTTACTGTGAGTATGTATGCAGTTACTGTGAGTATGTATGCAGTTACTGTGAGTATGTATGCAGTTACAGGGAGTGTGTATACAGTACTGGGAGTGCATATACAGTTACTGGGAGTATGAATGCAGTTACTGGGAGTATGTATGCAGTTACTTTGAGTATGTATGCTGTTACAGGGAGTGTGTATAGAGTTACTGGGAATGCGTATACAGTTACTAGGAGTGCGTATGCAGTTACTGTGAGTATGTATTTAGTTACTGGGAGCGTGTATATCACATACTGTGAGTATGTATGCAGTTACTGTGAGTATGTATGCAATTACTGGGAGTGTGGATGCAATTACTGTGAGTATGTATGCAGTTACTGGCAGTGTATGCAGTTACTTGGAGCCTGTATATCAGTTACTGTGAGTATGTATGCAATTACTGGGAGTATGTATGCAGTTACTGGGAGTATGTATACAGTTACTGGGAGTATGTATGCAGTCACTGGGAGTATGTATTCTGTTACTGGGAGTACGTATATCAGTTACTGTGCTTATGGATGCAGCAACTGTGAGTGTGTATGCAGATACTGGGAGTACATGCAGTTACTGGGAATGTGTACATCAGTTACTGTGAGAAGTATGCTGGTACTGGGAGTGTGCATGCAGTTACTGTAAGTATGTATGAAGTTACTGGGAGTATGTATGCAGTTACAGTAAGTGTATATGCAATTACTGTGTGTGTGTATGCAATTACTGTGAGTATGTATGTAATTACTTGGAGGGTGTACTTCAGTTACTGTGAGTATGTCTGTAGTTACTAGGAATGTGTATATCAGTTATTGGGAGTATGTATGCAGTTCCTGTGAGTATGTATACAGTTTCTGTGAGTGTGTATGCAGTTACAGGGAGTGTGTATACAGTTACTGTGAGTATGTATGCAGTTACTAGGGATGTGTATACAGTACTGGGAATGCGTATACAGTTACTAGGAGTGTGTATGCAGTTACTGTGAGTATGTATGCAGTTACTGTCAGTATGTATTTAGTTACTGGGAGCGTGTACATCAGTTACTGTGAGTATGTATGCAGTTACTGGGAGCGTGTATATCACATACTGTGAGTATGTATGCAATTACTGTGAGTGTGTATACAGTTACTGTGAGTATGTATGTAATTACTTGGAGGGTGTACATCAGTTACTGTGAGTATGTATGTAGTTACAAGGAATGTGTATATCAGTTACTGGGAGTATGTATGCAGTTCCTGTGAGTACGTATACAGTTTCTGTGAGTGTGTATGCAGTTACAGGGAGTGTGTATACAGTTACTGTGAGTATGTATGCAATTACTTTTAGTATGTATGCAGTTACTGTGAGTATGTATGCAGCTACAGGGAGTGTGTATACAGTTACTGTGAGTATATATGCAGTTACTGTGAGTATGTATGCAGTTACTTTGAGTATGTATGCAGTTATTGTGAGTATATATGCAATTACTTTGAGTATGTATGCAGTTACTGTGAGAAAGATAGATAGGAATAATATGATCAGGGATAGTCAGCATGGCTTTGTGAAGGGTAGGTCATGCCTCACACACCTTATCGAGTTCTTTGAGAAGGTGACTGAACAGGTAGACGAGGGTAGAGCAGTTGATGTGGTGTATATGGATTTCAGCAAAGCGTTTGATAAGGTTCCCTACGGTAGGCTATTGCAGAAAATACGGAGGCTGGGGATTGAGGGTGATATAGAGATGTGGATCAGAAATTGGCTAGCTGAAAGAAGACAGAGGGTGGTGGTTGATGGGAAATGTTCAGAATGGAGTTCTGTCAAAAGTGGAGTACCACAAGGATCTGTTCTGGGGCCGTTGCTGTTTGTCATTTTTATCAATGACCTAGAGGAAGGCGCAGAAGGGTGGGTGAGTAAATTTGCAGACGATACTAAAGTCGGTGGTGTTGTCGATAGTGTGGAAGGAAGTAGCAGGTTACAGAGGGATATAGATAAGCTGCAGTGCTGGGCTGAGAGGTGGCAAATGGAGTTTAATGTAGAGAAGTGTGAGGTGATTCACTTTGGAAGGAAAAACAGGAATGTGGAATATTTGGCTAATGGAAAAGTTCTTGAAAGTGTGGATGAGCAGAGGGATCTAGGTGTCCATGTACATAGATCCCTGAAAGTTGCCACCGAGTGTTGGCCTTTATTGGTAGAGGGATTGAGTTCCGGAGTCAGGAGGTCATGTTGCAGCTGTACAGAACTCTGGTACGGCCGCATTTGGAGTGTTGCGTACAGTTCTGGTCACCGCATTATAGGAAGGACGTGGAGGCTTTGGAGCGGGTGCAGAGGAGATTTACCGGGATGTTGCCTGGTATGGAGGGAAAATCTTATGAGGAAAGGCTGATGGACTTGAGGTTGTTTTCGTTAGAGAGAAGAAGGTTAAGAAGAGACTTAATAGAGGCATACAAAATGATCAGAGGGTTAGATAGGGTGGACAGTGAGAGCCTTCTCCCGCGGATGGAAATGGCTAGCACGAGGGGACATAGCCTTAAACTGAGGGGTAATAGATATAGGACAGAGGTCAGGGGTAGGTTCTTTACGCAAAGAGTAGTGAGGCCGTGGAATGCCCTACCTGCTACAGTAGTGAACTCGCCAACATTGAGGGCATTTAAAAGTTTATTGGATAAACATATGGATGATAATGGTATAGTGTAGGTTAGATGGCTTTTGTTTCGGTGCAACATCGTGGGCCGAAGGGCCTGTACTGTGCTGTATTGTTCTATGTTCTATGAGTATGTATGCAGCTACAGGGAGTATGTATACAGTTACTAGGAGCGCATATGCAGTTACTGCGAGTGTATATGCAGTTACTGGGAGTATGTATGCAGTTACAGGGAGTGTGTATACAGTTACTGGAGTGCAGATGCAGTTACTGGGAGTATGTATGCAATTACTTTGAGTATGTATGCAGTTACTGTGAGAATGTGTGCAGTTACAGGGAGTGTGTATACAGTTACTGGGAGTGCGTATACAGTTAACCGGAGCGCATATGTAGTTACTGGGAGTATGTATGCAGTTACTGTGAGTATGTATGCAGTTACTGGGAGTATGTATGCAGTTACTTTGAGTATGTATGCAGTTACTGTGAGAATGTGTGCAGTTACAGGGAGTGTGTATACAGTTACTGGGAGTGCGTATACAGTTAACCGGAGCGCATATGTAGTTACTGGGAGTATGTATGCAGTTACTGGGAGTATGTAAGCAGTTACTGTGAGTATATATGCAGTTATTGTTAGTATGTATGCAGTTACTGGGAAGCGTGTACATCAGTTACTGGGTCTGTATGCAGTTACTGGGAGTATGTATGCAGTTACTGGGAGCATGTATGCAGTTACTGTGAGTATGTATGCAATTACTGTGAGTATGTATGCAGTTACTGGGTGTGTGTATATTAGTTACTGTGAGCATATATATCCGTTACTGTGCTTATGTTTGCAGTAACTGACTTTGTATACAGTAACTGAGTGCATATGCAGATACTGTGAGTATGTATGCAGGTACTGGGAATATGTGTGCAGTTACTATGAGCATGTATGCAGTTACTGGGAGCGTGTATATCAGTTACTGAGTATGTACGCAGATACAGGGGGTATGTACGCAGTTACTATGAGTATGTTTGCAGTTACTGGGAGCATGTATGCAGTTACTGTGAGTATATATGCAGTTACTTGGAGTATATATGCAGTTACTGGGAGTGTATGCAGTTACTGGGAGTGTTTATATCAGTTACTGGGAGTATGTATGCAGTTATTGGGAGTATATATGCAGTTACTGGGAGCCTGTATATCAGTTACTGTGCTTATGTATGCAGTAACTGAGTGTGTATGCAGATACTGGGAGTATGTATGCCGTTTCTAGGAGTGTATGCAGTTACTGGGGGTATATGCAGTTACTCTGTGTTTATGCCGTTACTGGGAGTGTATGCAGTTAGTGGGAACATGCATATCAGTTACTGTGACTGTATGCAGTTATTGAGAGTGTATGCGCAGTTACTGGGAGTGTGTTTGCAGTTACTGGGAGTGTGTATGCAGTTACTGGGAGTGTGTTTGCAGTTACTGGGAGTATGTATGCAGTTACAGTGGGTATGTATGCAGTTACTGGGAGTGTGTTTGCAGTTACTGGGAGTGTGTATGCAGTTACTGGGAGTGTGTATGCAGTTACTGGGAGTGTGTATGCAGTTACTCTGTGTTTATGCCGTTACTGGGAGTGTATGCAGTTAGTGGGAACATGCATATCAGTTACTGTGACTGTATGCAGTTATTGAGAGGGTATGCGCAGTTACTGGGAGTGTGTTTGCAGTTACTGGGAGTGTGTTTGCAGTTACTGGGAGTGTGTTTGCAGTTACTGGGAGTGTGTATGCAGTTACTGGGAGTGTGTATGCAGTTACTGTGAGTGTGTATGCAGTTACTGGGAGTGTGTATGCAGTTACTGGGAGTGTGTATGTAGTTACTGGGAGTGTGTATGTAGTTACTGGGAGTGTGTTTGCAGTTACTGGGAGTGTGTATGCAGTTACTGGGAGTGTGTTTGCAGTTACTGGGAGTATGTATGCAGTTACAGCGGGTATGTATGCAGTTAATGGGAGTGTGTGTGCAGTTCCTGGGAGTGTGTCTGCAGTTACTGTGAGTATGTATGCAGTTACAGTGGGTATGTATGCAGTTACTGGAAGTGTGTTTGCAGTTACTGGGAGTGTGTATGCAGTTACTGTGAGTGTGTATGCAGTTACTGTGAGTATGTATGCAGTTACAGTGGGTATGTATGCAGTTAATCGGAGTGTGTATGCAGTTACTGGAAGCGTGTATATCAGTTACTGTGAGTATGTATGCAGTTACAGGGAGTGTGTATACAGTACTGGGAGTGCATATGCAGTTACTGGGAGTGCGTATACAGTTACTGGGAGTATGTATGCAGTTACTGGGAGTATGTATGCAGTTACTGGGAGTATGTATGCAATTACTGTGAGTGTGTATATAGTTACTGGGAGTATGTATATATACCATTACTGGGAGCATGCGCATCAGTTACTTTGCGTATGTATGCAGTTACTTTGAGTCTTTATGCAGTTACTTGGAGTGTTTATGCAGTTACTGGGAGTGTATGCAGTTACTGGGAGTGTGTACGCAATTTCGATTTGTGTGTATGCAATTATGGTGAGTATGTATGCAGTTACTGGGAGTGTGTATGACAGTCACTGAGTATTTATTCAGTGATTGTGTGCATGTATGCTGTTACTGGGAGTGTGTATGCAGTTACTGGGAGTGTATGCAGTTACTGTGAGGGTGTATGCAGTTACTGTGAGGGTATATGCAGTTACTGTGAGGGTATCAGAGACTTTTTCCCCGGGTGGAACAAACCATTACAAGGGGACATAAATTTAAGGTGAAAGGTGGAAGATATAGGAGGGATATCAGAGGTTGGTTCTTTACCCAAGAGAGTAGTGGGGGCATGGAATGCACTGCCTGTGGAAGTAGCTGAGTCGGAAACATTAGGGACCTTCAAGCAGCTATTGGATAAGTACATGGATTACAGTAAAATGATAGTGTAGATTTATTTGTTCTCAAGGGCAGCACGGTAGCGTTGTGGATAGCACAATTGCTTCACAGCTCCAGGGTCCCAGGTTCGATTCCGGCTTGGGTCACTGTCTGTGCGGAGTCTGCACGTCCTCCCCGTGTCTGCGTGGGTTTCCTCCGGGTGCTCCGGTTTCCTCCCACAGTCCGAAGATGTGCGGGTTAGGTGAATTGGCCAATGATAAATTGCCCTTAATGACCAAATTGCCCTTGGTGTTGGGTGGAAGTGTTGAGTTTGGGTAGGGTGCTCTTTCCAGGAGCCGGTGCAGACTCAAAGGGCCGAATGGCCTCCTTCTGCACTGTAAATTCAATGATAATCTATGATTAATCTAGGACAAAGGTTCGGCACAACATCGTGGGCCGAAGGGCCTGTTCTGTGCTATATTTTTCTATGTTCTATGCAGTTACTGTGAGCATGTCTGCAGTTACTGTGAGTGTGTGCAGTTACTGGGTGTGTATGCAGTTACTGGGAATTTGTGTGCAGTTACTGGGAGTGTGTTTGCAGTTACTGGGAGTGTATGCAGTTACTGTGTGTGTGCAATTTGAGTGTGTATGCAATTGCTGTGAGTGTGTATGCAGTTACTGTGAGTCTGTATGCAGTTACTGGGAGTCTGTATGCAGTTACTGTGAGTGTGTATGCAGTTACTGTGAGTGTGTATGCAGTTACTGTGAGTCTGTATGCAGTTACTGTGAGAGTGTATGCAGTTACTGTGAGTGTATGCAGTTACTGTGAGTGTATGCAGTTATTGTGAGTGTGTATGCAGTTACTGTGAGTGTGTATGCAGTTACTGCGAGTCTGTATGCAGTTACTGTGAGAGTGTATGCAGTTACTGTGAGTGTATGCAGTTACTGTGAGTGTATGCAGTTACTGTGAGTGTGTATGCAGTTACTGTGAGTCTGTATGCAGTTCCTGTGTGCGCCTCTGCAGTTCCTGTCAGCGCCTCTGCAGTTACTGTGAGCGCGTCTGCAGTTACTGTGAGCGCGTCTGCGGTTAATGTGAGCGCGTCTGCAGTTGCTGTGAGCGTGTTTGCAGTTACTGTGAGCACGTCTGCAGTTACTGTGAGCACGTCTGCAGTTACTGTGAGCGCGTCTGCAGTTACTGTGAGCGCGTCTGCAGTTACTGTGAGCCCGTCCGCAGTTACTGTGAGCACGTCTGCAGTTACTGTGAGCACGTCCGCAGTTACTGTGAGCACGTCCGCAGTTACTGTGAGCACGTCCGCAGTTACTGTGAGCACGTCTGCAGTTACTGTGAGCACGTCTGCAGTTACTGTGAGCGTGTTTGCAGTTACTGTGAGCACGTCCGCAGTTACTGTGAGCACGTCTGCAGTTACTGTGAGCACGTCTGCAGTTACTGTGAGCACGTCTGCAGTTACTGTGAGCACGTCCGCAGTTACTGTGAGCACGTCCGCAGTTACTGTGAGCACGTCTGCAGTTACTGTGAGCACGTCTGCAGTTACTGTGAGCGTGTTTGCAGTTACTGTGAGCACGTCCGCAGTTACTGTGAGCACGTCCGCAGTTACTGTGAGCACGTCTGCAGTTACTGTGAGCACGTCTGCAGTTGCTGTGAGCGCGTCCGCAGTTACTGTGAGCGCGTCTGCAGTTACTGTGAGCGCGTCTGCAGTTACTGTGAGCACGTCCGCAGTTACTGTGAGCACGTCCGCAGTTACTGTGAGCACGTCCGCAGTTACTGTGAGCACGTCCGCAGTTACTGTGAGCACGTCCGCAGTTACTGTGAGCACGTCCGCAGTTACTGTGAGCACGTCCGCAGTTACTGTGAGCACGTCCGCAGTTACTGTGAGCACGTCCGCAGTTACTGTGAGCACGTCCGCAGTTACTGTGAGCACGTCCGCAGTTACTGTGAGCACGTCCGCAGTTACTGTGAGCCCGTCTGCAGTTACTGTGAGCGCGTCCGCAGTTACTGTGAGCACGTCCGCAGTTACTGTGAGCACGTCCGCAGTTACTGTGAGCACGTCCGCAGTTACCGTGAGCCCGTCTGCAGTTACCGTGAGCGCGTCTGCAGTTACTGTGAGCACGTCCGCAGTTACTGTGAGCACGTCCGCAGTTACTGTGAGCACGTCCGCAGTTACTGTGAGCGCGTCCGCAGTTACTGTGAGCGCGTCTGCAGTTACTGTGAGCGCGTCCGCAGTTACTGTGAGCACGTCTGCAGTTACTGTGAGCGCGTCCGCAGTTACTGTGAGCACGTCCGCAGTTACTGTGAGCACGTCTGCAGTTACTGTGAGCACGTCCGCAGTTGCTGTGAACCCGTCCGCAGTTGCTGTGAGCCCGTCTGCAGTTGCTGTGAGCCCGTCTGCAGTTGCTGTGAGCGTGTTTGCAGTTACTGTGAGCACGTCTGCAGTTGCTGTGAGCCCGTCTGCAGTTGCTGTGAGCGTGTTTGCAGTTACTGTGAGCACGTCCGCGGTTACTGTGAGCACGTCTGCAGTTGCTATGAGCGTGTTTGCAGTTACTGTGAGCGCGTCTACAGTTGCTGTGAGCGTGTATGCAGTTATTGGGAGCTTGTCTATCAGTTACCGTGAGTTGTATATCAGTTACCAGGAGGGTGTATATCAATTACCAGCAGCGTGTATATCAGTTACCGGGAGCGTGTATACCAATTACCGGGAGCGTGTATATCCGTTACCGGGAACGTGTGTATCAATTACCGGGAGAGTGTATATCCGTTACCGGGAGAGTGTATATCAGTTACCGGGAGCGTGTATATCAGTCACCCGAGAACTTGCATATCAGTTACCGTTGGTTGTTTAACTGTGCTATAATGCATGGTGTTATTTGAAGCAGGCAATGCACACTCCGACTGTACTTAGGATAATAAATGTAAGCTAAATTCCAGGCTGGCTTCACTAATTAATGATGAATGTGGTTTGTCTATCCAGGGTGATAGTCAGATCTACTGGCTCCCATTCTATTAAGGCAAGGCGTCAGTGGAGGACCTGTATCTGACGAATGACTAGGTATTTGCTGAGAGCTGACTGCACTCAATGAGATGGCAGCTGAAAAATTCAAAATTACAGAAGTTGGTCATAAGGATAAAGACGGTTTGCAAAGATGGGATTTAAATTTGGAATCTCCTACTGCAAATTTTTACTGAAGTAAAATAATGAATTCATCTAACAGAAGTTGCCAAAGACCAAAATCCGAGAGCAATATGAGAACTCAGGAGAGTGGGATCAGAATGGATGAGACGTTAAAGGGTTTGGGGAAAAACAAACAAGTGGGTTAGATTGGTGGCTTATTGAAGCTTATCAGATATGAGCAGGAGTGCATTATACCAAATGGGCTTTGGAAAAGCTGGAGGTTTAATTAGGTCATGTACCCTCAGTAATTGGTGTGAATAGGAGATTGGGTTAGAAGGGGTGGATGATTATTAGACATTGGAAATACGATTAGATACAGTGGGAGAATTAAGAAAAAAGATGCAAAATTTGGAATAAATAAGGCGAGGTATTCAGGAGTGAGTAAGAGTGGGAATCAGTGGAGGGTCTCGGACTGGGTGGGAGATTACGGAGTGGGAGTCAGTGGAGGTCCCTGACTGGGCGGGAGAGTAAGGAGTGAGAGTCAGTGGGGGTCTCGGATTGGGTGGGATATAATGGAGTGGGAGTCAGTGGGGTCTCTGACTGGGCGGGAGAGTCAGGAGTGAGAGTCAGTGGAGGGTCTCAGACTAGGTGGGATATTACTGAGGGGGAGTCAGTGGGGTCTCTGACTGGGTGGGAGATTACGGAGTGAGAGTCAGTGGAGGGTCTCAGACTAGGTGGGATATTACTGAGGGGGAGTCAGTGGGGTCTCTGACTGGGTGGGAGATTACTGAGGGGGAGTCAGTGGGGTCTCTGACTGGGTGGGAGATTACGGAGTGAGAGTCAGTGGAGGGTCTCAGACTGGGTGGGAGATTACTGAGTGGGAGTCAGTGGACGTCTCTGACTGTTCAGTGTTCTGCTGTGGGTCAACCAGGATTCAATTGAATGCCCCACTCCAGTTCCTGGGATTAAATTAGATGGATGATGTGATGCGAGACAGCAACACAGTTTAATGGGCTTCGTGTGCTGGAACGCTGCCTCCTGTAGAGAGTGAAGGAGGGTCCATTGTGTGCGATCTTTGAAGTCTGCTATCTGTACTGTAGATTAGGTGTAGCGTTCAGGATGTTTAATGCAGAGTTGTGAAAGTACATTCATACCATATGTAGCTATGTATTGAACTGTTAGCAGGGGCTGTATACGAATGTGAAAGGAAGTGGTGCGGCTGTGTCCTGTCTACCCTTGGGCCTGCCAGATAGTCCTCACGCCATGCTGGTACATGAACGGGGAAGTGAGCGAGTGGTGTGTGAGGGATGGGTGTATCTTTGATGTGCCCGATATTAATTCCGACCATTTCTCTTCCATGCTTTCTCCTCCTGCAAGGAGTGGAAGGTACTAGTCTACTGCTGTCTTTGCTTCTTTGCAATAATTTCTCATTCTTTTAGTTTTGCTTTGTGGCAGATTGTGGGATTTATATCTTTATTTATTACATGCTCTTTGCTAGATCTGCTATGATATTCAGCATTTTTTTTCCCTGGCTTTTAGTTTTCAGTCTTTGCTGATAACCTTTTCTTTTTGTTTGTTTTCAGGTTTTCATTGAACTGAGTCACATTAAAAAGTGCAATACAGTCAAAGGAGTCTTTGTCCTGGAAGAATTTGGTAATTAAATATTTAATATTGGCTCTGTGCTTGGCACGAGCTTCGCTCAAACCTCAGGAATGGAGATGCTCCCTCACGGGGTTTGTGCAGTCGAGGGGGATGAGCAGGCCAGGAGAGGGTCCACAAACCTCAGTGGGCTCTACATTGTGTACAGTAAGGAGCCAGTGGTCAGTAGCTCACATCTGTCCAGTTCTCAGTGGCCCCTTTGGCTGATGGTTGCCATGTGTGAATCTGCATTGTTGGTTTGAAGCTTCAAACACGTCATAGAACCGATGACAGAAGGAGCAGGAAGTGAGGGTAAAAACATGAAGATAATTGGTTATGACACAAATAGGTCTGAGACCTGAATTTTTCTGCTGTATTGCCCCAGTCGCTGAGTGCGATGTAATATTGAGGGGAGAGTGCTGTATTCCCCCAGAGGCTGAGTCTGTTGCAATATTGAAGGGACAGTTGTAAGGAATGTTGTTTAAATTCTTCTCTGACCCTTGTTTCCCTTTTTAATTTCTGTCTTGCTGGCTGCTACAATTTTGCAGAAAGTGCTTTTAACTTTTTGTACCTGGACGATTACTGAAACACATCCTGTACAAGGTGCTATTTGAACTGGTCTGAGCACCCTCTTCAGTGCAGTGTGCTATTTGGCATGGTCCAGTGATGTAATTTGATGGACTTGGTTAGCAGCCAATCAACTCTTCTGGATTTCCGGGACATATTCAGTTCTTGGTTTTGATTGGTAGAGCGCTTCAGAAGCTTCTGGAAGAAGATGAGCTGACTCTATTTTGACTTCAGTTCTGCTTAGACCTGGAGAGCAGCAAGGAGCAGGTTTAGACACTCTATCAGCTAAGGCTGGCGATTTAAAACACGGTCCAGTCAGACCCGTGAAAGTTTAACCTCGGATCAAAAGGCTGCAAGAAGTCTCTGTAGCCAGGCCTGTGAAAGCCTAACCTCTGAAAGACTGAAGAAGGCACAGTGCTGATAGCTCTCTTTTGAGACCTCTAAATGTTGGGAAGGAAAAGCTTTCCCCTCTCTCTCTACCCTGCAGCCAGAAAACCTGCACAAAGACCAGGCAAGCATTTCAGAGATGAGGTGGTTGGAAAACCCTCTTTTAAATTCTCAGGCAGAGAATTCGAAGATTGTCTCAGTGAGACTGAGTGCCAATCTGGTGGAGAAAGTGACTACCCAAAGGAAATTTTACAGCCTGCGAGTTGAAGGCACAAACTAGAGGATCCGATCCAACCGGTAGTGTTTCGAGAAGCTCACCGCCTAAGAAGACCAGAACCTCAGCAGCGAAAATACGCATCTCTCACTCCCAGTTTAATCCCCGTTATTTTGATAATTTCTGACCCCCACTGTGTGCCAAAGATTCCACAAACCAAATTATTGGTTAATTCACTTGTGTTGGGACTCCAGTGTCTGTGGGTCTGGAATTGACTGCGCGCTTGCCAACGGTGTTGTAACACAGTGCTATATTACCCAGTGATCGGGAGTGTTGTAATATTTAGGCAACAGTGCTGTATTACCCCAGTGATCGGGAGTGTTGTAATATTGAGGGGACAGTGCTGTATTCCCCAGTGGCTGAGGGTATTGTAATATTGAGGGGGTCAATGTTGTATTCCCTAGTAATTGAGCTGTAATATTGAGGAGCACCGTGCTGTATTCCCGAGTGACTGAGAGTGTTGTAATATTGAGGGGACAGTGCTGTTATTACCCCAGCAATGGGCAGTGTTGTAACATTGAAGGAACAGTGCTGTATTCACCAGTGATGGGGAGTGTTGTAATATTGAGAGGACAGTGCTGTATTCCCCAGTGACTGAGGGTGTTGTAATATTGAGGAGGTCACTGCTGTGTTCATCAGTGATTGAGTGTGTTGTAATATTGAGGGGACAGTGCTGAATTACCCGAGCAATGGGGAGTGTTGTAACATTGGAGGAACAGTGCTGTATTCCCCAGTAACTGAGAGTGTTGTAATATTGATGGGACAATGTTGTATTTCTCCAGCGGCTGAGAGTGTTGTCATATTTGGATTTGATTTATTGTCAAAAGTTTAAAAGTATTTTTTTCATTTTTTTTGTATTGTTATGCATGTAGTCCAGACAGATCGTTCCATACATTAAAAAACATAGGTTATACATAAATACGCAATGTAAATCCATTAGCACAGGCAGCGGGTGAACATACTGAGTGTAGTACTACTCAGTAGAGAAGGTGTGAAGAGATCAGTTCAGTCTATAAGACGGTCATTCAGGAGTCTGGTAACAGCGGGGAAGAAGCTGTTTTTGAATCTGTTCATGCGTGTTCTCAGGCTTTTGTATCTCCTGCCTGATGGAAGAAGTTGGAAGATAGAATTACACGGGTGGGTGGGGTCTTTGATTATGCTGCTCAAGGCAGCAAGAGGTGCAGACTGCATCAATGGATGGCAGGTGGGTTTGCGTGATGGACTGGGCAGTGTTCACGACTCTCTGTAGTTTCTTATGGTCTTGAGCCGAGCAGTTGCCTTACCAGGCTATGATGCAGCCAGATAGGATGCTTTCTCTGGTGCATCTGTAAAAATTGATAATTCTCAATGTGGACATGCCAAATTTCCTTAGTTTCCTGAGGAAGTATAGACGCTGTTGTGCTTTCTCGGTCGTAGCGTCGACGTGGGTGGAACAGGAAAGATTGTTGGTGATGTGCACACCTAGGAATTCAAAGCTGTCAACCATCTCCACCTCGGCACCATTGATGCTGACGGGTGTGTACGATAGTTCGCTGGAGTCAACGACCAGCTACTTGGTTTTGCTGACATTGAGGGAGAGATTGTTGTCGTTACACCACACTACTAGGTTCTCTATCTCCCTCCTGTACTCTGACTCATCGTTGTTCGGAATCTGACCCACTATGGTCGCGTCATCAGCAAACTTGTCGATGGAGTGGAGCCAAATTTTGCCACACAGGTCATGTGTGTATAGAGAGTATAGTAGAGGCCTAAGAATGCAGCCTTGCGGGACCCCGGAATCAAGACTACCGTGGAGGAGGTGTTGTTGTTTATCCTTACTGATTGTGGTCTATGGGTCAGGAAGTCGAGGATCTAGTTGCAGAGGGAGGAGCCAAGTCCTATGTTTTGGAGTTTTGATAGGAGCTTGGCTGGGATTATGGTGTTAAAGGCGGAGCTGTAGTCATTGAATAGGAGTCTGAATTAGGAGTCCTTGTTGTCGAGATGCTCTAGGGATGAGTGTAGGGCCAGGAAGATGGCGTCTGCTGTGGACCGGTTGTGATAGTTTGCGAATTGCAGTGGATCAAGGCGTTCTGAGAGTATGGTGTTGATGTGTCGCATGACCAACCTCGAAGCACTTCATAATGATCGATGTCAAGGCCACCGGACAGTAGTCGTTGAGGCACGTTGCCTGGTTCTTATTTGGCACTGGTATGATGGTGGTCTTCTTAAAGCAGGTGGGGTGGTCTTCTTAAAGCAGGTGGGAACCTCGGAACGGAGTAGGGAGAGGTTGAAGATGTCCGCAAACACCTCTGCCAGCTGGTCCACGCAGGATCTGAGCGCACGACCAGGAACTCTGTCAGGACCCTTTGCTTTCCGAAGGTTCACTTTCAAGAAGGGTGATCTGACTTCGGAAGCTGTGATGGTAGGTATGGATGTGTCCGAGGCTGCTGGGAAAATTGACACTGGTTTGATGGTTTCCTGCTCGAACCGAGCATAAAATGCATTGAGTTCATCGGGGAGGGGTGCGCTGCTGCCGGAGATCCTACTCGACTTCACCTTGTAGCCCGTTATGTTGAGGAGGCAGTGCTGTGCCCCGCAGTGACTGAGGCCGTTGTAATATTGAGGGGACAGAACTGTATTTCCCCATTGACTGAGGGTGTTGTAATATTGAGGGGACAGAACTGTATTTTCCCATTGACTTAGGGTGTTGTAATATTGAGGGGACAGTTTTGCATTTCCTCCAGTGACTGGGAGTGTTGTAATATTAAGGGAACAGTGCTGTATTACCCCAGTGATTGGGATTGTTATAATATTGAGGGGACAGTGCTCTATATCCAGTGACTGAAAATGTTGTAATATTGAAGGGATATTACTGTTTTCCCCAGTAATTGAGGGTGTTGTAATAGGGGACCGTGCTGGATTCCCCAATGATCGAGAGAGTTGTAATATTGATGGGACACTGCTGTATTCCCCAGTGATTGGGAGTGAGTGTTCGTTTTGTCAGGTTTACCACTTGTGAATCCTGTTGTCATGCTCTGATCACTGCCCGATACAGCTGGGACCTGGATCTATGAATCACCTCATCCAAGTCAGCAGACAGATGGGGAATGGATTTTCCCTCGCAACAGCCCAACATAGAAGCCCATGACTGCATCCAAGTGGGAGTATGTGTGCGCATATCTGCATGGTTTTCTGACATCTTTTGTGTTTGTGCGTGTGGATGGCATGGTGGGTATGTCACTGACCATTAACCTTGCGATTCAAACTGGCAGGGGTTCAAATCCCAGCACCAGCTGCTGGTGGAATTTGAATTCAATTCATAAATTTGGAATATCAAGAGTTTCATTAATACTGACCATGCCAACCATTGTTGTAAAAACCCATCTGGTTCCCAAATGTCCGTTAGGGAAGGAAATCTGCCTTCCTTACCCAGTATGTGACTCCAGACCCACATAGCGATATAGTTTGTTCCTAACTGCCCTCCGAAATGGCCATTGAAAAACTAAGATGATGGATTATTCCAATATCAAGGTGCAGAAAAGTACTGTAATGATTGATCAGTCATGCAGTGATAGAACAGGGGAACTGGATTATGAGGTTGAATGGAATCTCCTCTTGATGTGAAGTAATGATGCTGGCATCACAGAGACTGTGAGCAGTTTCACTTCTTTCATTGCAAGGATGTCTCTTACTGGTTTGCTTGTGTGCAAACTCGTGTGTGCATGTTAGCCCATGTTAAATGTGACTTTGTTGTGCAATGTAAGAATTGGCTGCGCTAGACTTTGCACATGTACTGGTCACTTTAGAAGTTCACATCAGACACACAATTAACAGTCTGTGGCCTAGTGTAACCCCTGTCCACACAGCCCTGAATCCCAGTGTAACCCCTGTCCACACAGCCCTGAATCCCAGTGTAACTCCTGTCCACACAGCCCTGAATCCCAGTGTAACCCCTGTACACAGCCCTGAATCCGTGTGTTACCCCTGTACACAGCCCTGAATCCAAGTGTAATCCCTGTACACAGCTCTGAATCCCAGTGTAAACCCCTGTACAGCAGCCCTGAATCCCTGTGTAACCCCTGTACACAGCCCTGAACCCCAGTGTAACCCCTGTACACAGCCCTGAATTCCTGTGTAACCCCTGTCCACAGCCCTGAATTCCTGTGTAACCCCTGTCCACACAGCTCTGAACCCCAGTGTAACCCCTGTACACAGCCCTGAATTCCTGTGTAACCCCTGTCCACACAGCTCTGAATCCCAGTGTAACGCCTGTACACGCAGCCCTGAATCCCTGTGTAACCCCTGTACAGAGCCCTGAACCCCAGTGTAACCCCTGTACACAGCCCTGAGTCCCAGTGTAACCCCTGTACACAGCCCTGAATCCCAGTGTAACCCCTGTACACACAGCCCTGAATCCCAGTGTAACCCCTGTACACAGCCCTGAATCCCAGTGTAACCCCTGTACACAGCCCTGAATCCCAGTGTAACCCCTGTGCACAGCCCTGAATCTCAGTGTAAACCCCTGTACACAGCCCTGAATCCCAGTGTAACCCCAGTCCACACAGCCCTGAATCCCAGTGTAACCCCTGTCCACACAGCCCTGATTCCCATTGTAACCCCATGTACACAGCCTTGAATCCGTGTGTAACCCCTGTACACAGCCCTGAATCCAAGTGTAATCCCTGTACACAGCTCTGAATCCCAGTGTAAACCCCTGTACAGCAGCCCTGAATCCCTGTGTAACCCCTGTACACAGCCCTGAATTCCTGTGTAACCCCTGTACACACAGCCCTGAATCCCAGTGTAACCCCTGTACACAGCCCTGAATCCGTGTGTAACCCCTGTACACAGCCCTGAATCCAAGTGTAATCCCTGTACACAGCTCTGAATCCCAGTGTAAACCCCTGTACAGCAGCCCTGAATCCCTGTGTAACCCCTGTACACAGCCCTGAATTCCTGTGTAACCCCTGTACACACAGCCCTGAATCCCAGTGTAACCCCTGTACACAGCCCTGAATCCGTGTGTAACCCCTGTACACAGCCCTGAATCCCTGAGTAACCCCTGTACACAGCCCTGAATCCCAGTGTAAACCCCTGTACATGCAGCCCTGAATCCCTGTGTAACCCCTGTACACAGCCCTGAACCCCAGTGTAAACCCCTGTACAGCAGCCCTGAATCCCTGTGTAACCCCTGTACACACAACCCTGAATTCCTGTGTAACCCCTGTACACACAGCCCTGAATCCCAGTGTAACCCCTGTACACAGCCCTGAATCCGTGTGTAACCCCTGTACACAGCCCTGAATCCAAGTGTAATCCCTGTACACAGCTCTGAATCCCAGTGTAAACCCCTGTACATGCAGCCCTGAATCCCTGTGTAACCCCTGTACACAGCCCTGAACCCCAGTGTAACCCCTGTACACAGCCCTGGACCCCAGTGTAACCCCGGTACACAGCCCTGAATTCCTGTGTAACCCCTGTCCACACAGCCCTGAATCCCAGTGTAACCCCTGTCCACAGCCCTGAATCCCAGTGTAACCCCTGTCCACACAGCTCTGAATTCCAGTGTAACGCCTGTACACAGCCCTGAATCCATGTGTAATCCCTGTACACAGCCCTGAATCCCAGTGTAACGCCTGTACACAGCCCTGAATCCGTGTGTAACCCCTGTACACAGCCCTGAATCCAAATGTAACCCGATACACAGCTCTGAATCCCAGTGTAAACCCCTGTACACGCAGCCCTGAATCCCTGTGTAACCCCTGTACCCCTGTGTAACCCCTGTACAGAGCCCTGAACCCCAGTGTAACCCCTGTACACAGCCCTGAATTCCTGTGTAACCCCTGTACACACAACCCTGAATTCCTGTGTAACCCCTGTACACACAACCCTGAATCCCTGTGTAACCCCTGCACACACAGCCCTGAATCCCTGTGTAACCCCTGTACCCCTGTGTAACCACTGCACACACAGCCCTGAGTCCCAGTGTAACCCCTGTACACAGCCCTGAATCCCAGTGTAACCCTCTGTACACGCAGCCCTGAATCCCTGTGTAACCCGTGTACCCCTGTGTAACCCCTGCACACACAGCCCTGAGTCCCAGTGTAACCCCTGTACACAGCCCTGAATCCCAGTGTAACCCCTGTACACACAGCCCTGAATCCCTGTGTAACCCTTGTACACAAAGCCCTGAATCCCTGTGTAACCCAAGAACAAAGAACAAAGAAAAGTACAGCACAGGAACAGGCCCTTGGGCCCTCCAAGCCGTGGCGACCATGCTGCCCGTCTAAACTGAAATCTTCTACACTTCCTGGTCCGTTTCCCTCTTCCCATCCTATTCATGTATTTGTCAAGATGCTCCTTAAACGTTACTATCATCCCTGCTTCCACCACCTCCTCCAACAGCGAGTTCCAGGCACCCACTACCCACTGTGTAAAAAAAACTGCCTCGTACATCTCCTCGAAACCTTGCCCCTCTCACCTTAAACCTATGCCTCCTAGTAATTGACCCTTCTACCCTGGGGAAAAAGCCTCTGACTATCCACTCTGTCTATGCCCCTCATAATTTTGGAGACTTCTATCAGGTCACCCTTCAACCTCCGTCGTTCCAGTGAGAACAAACCGAGTTTATTCAACCGCTCCTCATAGCTAATGCCCTCCATACCAGGCAACATCCTGGTAAATCTCTTCTACACCCTCTCTAAAGCCTCCACATCCTTCTGGTAGTGTGGCGACCAGAATTGAACACTATACTCCCAAGTGTGGCCTAACTAAGGTGCTATACAGCTGCAACATAACTTGCCAATTCTTATACTCAATGCCCTGGCCAATGAAGGCAAGCATGCCGTATGCCTTCTTGACTACCTTCTCCACCTGTGTTGCCCCTTTCAATGACCTGTGGACCTGTACACCTAGATCTCTCTGACTTTCAATACTCTTGAGGGTTCTACCTTTCACTGTATATCCCCTACCTGCATGAGACCTTCCAAAATGCATTACCTCACATTTGTCCGGATTAAACTCCATCTGCCATCTCTCCGCCCAAGTCTCCAGACAATCTAAATCCTGCTGTATCCTCTGACAGTCCTCAGCGCTATCCGCAATTCCACCAACCTTTGTGTCGTCTGCAAACTTACTAATCAGACCAGTTACATTTTCCTCCAAATCATTCATATGTACTATGAACAGCAAAGGTCCCAGCACTGATCCCTGCGGAACACCACTAGTCACAGCCCTCCAATTCGAAAAGCACCCTTCCGTTGCTACTCTCTGACTTCTATGACCTAGCCAGTTCTGTATCCATCTTGCCAGCTCACCCCTGATCCTGTGTGACTTCACCTTTTGTACCAGTCTACCATGAGGGACTTTGTCAAAGGCCTTACTGAAGTCCATGTAGACAACATCCACTGCCCTACCTGCATCAATCATCTTTGTGACCTCTTCGAAAAACTCTATCAAGTTAGTGAGACACGACCTCCCCTTCACAAAACCATGCTGCCTCTCGCTAATAGGTCCATTTGCTTCCAAATGGGAGAAGATCCTGTCTCAAAGAAATCTCTCCAGTAATTTCCCTACCACTGACGTAAGGCCCACCGGCCTGTAGTTCCCTGGATTATCCTTGCTACCTTCTTAAACAGAGGAACAACATTGGCTATTCTCCAGTCCTCCGGGACATCACCTGAAGACAGTGAGGATCCAAAGCTTTCTGTCAAGACCTCAGCAATTTCCTCTCTCGCCTCCTTCAGTATTCTGGGGTAGATCCCATCAGGCCCTGGGGACTTATCTACCTTAATATTTTTCAGGACGCCCAACACCTCGTCTTTTGGGATCTCAATGTGACCCAGGCTATCTACACACCCTTCTCCAGACTCAACATCCACCAATTCCTTCTCTTTGGTGAATACTGATGCAAAGTATTCATTTAGTACCTCGCCCATTTCCTCTGGCTCCACACATAGATTCCTTTGCCTATCCTTCACCGGACCAACCCTTTCCCTGGCTACCCTCTTGCTTTTTATGAACGTGTAGAAAGCCTTTGGATTTTCCTTAACCCTATTTGCTAATGACTTTTCGTGACCCCCCTCTAGCCCTCCTGACTCCTTGCTTAAGTTCCTTCCTACTTTCCTTATATTCCACACAGGCTTCGTCTGTTCCCAGCCTTCTAGCCCTGACAAATGCCTCCTTTTTCTTTTTGACGAGGCCTACAATATCTCTCGTTATCCAAGGTTCCCGAAAATTGCCGTATTTATCCTTCTGCACAGGAACATGCCGGTCCTGAATTCCTTTCAACTGACATTTGAAAGCCTCCCACATGTCAGATGTTGATTTACCCTCAAACATCTGCCCCCAATCTAGGTTCTTCAGTTCCCGCCTAATATTGTTAAATTTTAGCCTTCCCCCAATTTAACGCATTCACCCTAGGACCACTCTTATCCTTGTCCACCAACACTTTAAAACTTACTGAGTTGTGGTCACTGTTCCCGAAATGCTCCCCTACTGAAACTTCTACCACCTGGGCTGGGCTCATTACCCAATACCAGGTCCAGTACAGCCCCTTCCCTAGTTGGACTATCTACATATTGTTTTAAGAAGCCCTCCTGGATGCTCCTTACAAACTCTGCCCCATCTAAGCCCCCAGCACTAAGTGAGTCCCAGTCAATATTGGGCAAGTTGAAGTCTCCCATCAAAACAACCCTGTTGTTTTTACTCGTTTCCAAAATCTGTCTACCTATCTGCTGCTCTATCTCCCTCTGGCTGTTGGGAGGCCTGTAGTAAACCCCCAACATTGTGACTGCACCCTTCTTATTCCTGATCTCTACCTATATAGCCTTGCTGCCCTCTGAGGTGTCCTCCCGTAGTACAGCTGTGATATTCTCCCTAACCAGTAGCGCAACTCTGCCACCCCTTTTACATCCCCCTCTATCCCGCCTGAAACATCTAAAACCTGGAACGTTTAGCTGCCAATCCTGTCCTTCCCTCAACCAGGTCTCTGGCAACAACATCATAGTTCCAAGTACTGATCCAAGCTCTAAGTTCATCAGCCTTATCCGGAATACTTCTTGCATTAAAACATATGCACTTCAGGCCACCAGACCCGCTGTTTTCAGCAACATCTCCCTGTCTGCTCTTCCTCAGAGCCATAATGGCCTTATTCCCTAGTTCTCCCTCAATGCTTTCACCTTCTGACCTATTGCTCCAATACCCACCCCCCTGCCATACTAGTTTAAACCCTCCCGTGTGACACGAGCAAACCTCGCCGCCAGGATATTTATGCCTCTCCAGTTTAGATGCAACCCATCCTTCTTATACATGTCACACCTGCCCCAGAAGAGTTCCCAGTGGTCCAGATAACAGAAACCCTCCCTCCTACACCAGCTGTTTAGCCATGTGTTTAGCTGCTCTATCTTCCTATTCCTAGCCTCACTGATATGTGGCACAGGGAGTAATCCCGAGATTACAACCCTAGAGGTCCTGTCTTTTAACTTTCTGCCTAGTTCCCTGAACTCCTGCTGCAGGACCTCATGCCCCTTCCTGCCTGTGTCGTTAGAACCAATATGTACAACGACCTCTGCCTGTTTGTCCTCCCCCTTCAGGATGCCCTCTACCCGTTCGGAGACATCATGGACCCTGGCACCAGGGAGGCAACATACCATCCTGGAGTCTCTTTCACGTCCACAGAAGCGCCTATCTGTGCCCCTGACTATAGAGTCCCCAATGACTATTGCTCTTCTGCGCTTTGACCCTCCCTTCTGAACATCAGAGCCAGCCGTGGTGCCACTGCTCTGGCTGCTGCTGTTTTCCCCTGATAGGCTATCCCCCCGACAGTATCCAAAGGGGTATACCTGTTCGAGAGGGGGACAACCACAGGGGATTCCTGCACTGACTGCCTGCCCCTTCTGGTGGTCACCCATTTCTCTGCCTGAACCTTGGGTGTGACCACATTTATATAACTGCTATCAATGACGCTTTCCGCCACCTGCATTCTCCTAATCCCTGTGCGCACAGCCCTGAATCCCAGTGTAACCCCTGTACTCAGCCCTGATTCCCTGTGTAACCGCTGTACACACAGCCCTGAATCCCAGTGTCACCCTTTTCACACAGCCCTGAATCCCAGTATAACCTGTCTACATGCGGCCATGAATTCCATTGTAACCCCTGTACACACAGCACTGGACCCCAGTGTAAACTCCAATATTTTCTATCGCCTCTTTTGCAGCCTTAGGCAATGGAAGGGCAATTTTCCTCCTAATGGTGTGGAATTGAGGTGGTGTCACTCCTGTAATAGGGGGTAATTCTGTCCTGAGGTTCTTTGCACAGAGTCTGGACTGGATAGGGTAGACGATCTTTGATCAGCAGCATGTTGCATTGAAACAGCTTAAGGTCCATTTTACCACTCGCCCCATTTCATTGTACCCCTGTATTAGACTGGCTGCCTGAGTGAGCAGGTTTTGGGGAAGGCTGTCTGTTCACTGTGGTTAGTGTGTGTCAGTATTTACAGTGTGATGCATTTAGACAGTACTACTCGGGTCAGGAGAATTAAAAGGTTTGCAATGTGAGGGGCGTCTCCGTTTCTGCACTGAATCAGGTTTGAGACCCTGCTAAGTTTCTGGTCATTCAACATTGACTCGCTCCCTCCACTTCTCTGAAAACCTTGGTACTCCTTCAGGTAATGAGAACATGTTAGATTCCCGGCTTGTTTTACTATTGCCACTGTATGCATTTCTCACCACAGATACAGTAGACCGCAGTATATGGTATACAATCCTGTGCTGAGTCAATCATCAGATGCTGACCCTGTCCCCATGCCTGAGTTCATCTCCAAGTTTTTGTCTTCACCTTGACGTACTCCCCTTAAACAGTGCAGCCCTACCTTGTATCATGCTGTGCTTCTCTCACTTCACAGCCATACCCGTCAATAAATCTAAAATTGCATCTGCCCCCTGTCCTGTGCATGTCCCATCACTATCTCTGATTCACTGCCTCCCAATAATCTTCTCTCCATCTCTCCCACAATCCTGTCAGTGTCCCCCCCACAATCATGTCAGTGCCTCTCCCACAATCCTGTCAGTGCCTCTCCCACAATCCTGTCAGTGTCTCCCCCACAATCCTGTCAGTGCCTCCCCCACAATCATGTCAGTGTCTCCCCCACAATCCTGTCAGTGTCCCCCCCACAATCATGTCAGTGCCTCTCCCACAATCCTGTCAGTGCCTCCCCCACAATCATGTCAGTGCCTCTCCCACAATCCTGTCAGTGCCACCCCCACAATCCTGTCAGTGCCACCCCCACAATCCTGTCAGTGCCTCTCCCACAATCATGTCAGTGCCTCTCCCACAATCCTGTCAGTGCCACCCCCACAATCCTGTCAGTGCCTCTCCCACAATCCTGTCAGTGCCTCTCCCACAATCCTGTCAGTGTGTCCCCCACAATCCTGTCAGTGTCTCCCCCACAATCCTGTCAGTGCCTCTCCCACAATCCTGTCAGTGTCTCCCCCACAATCCTGTCAGTGTGTCCCCCACAATCCTGTCAGTGCCTCCCCCACAATCCTGTCAGTGCCTCTCCCACAATCCTGTCAGTGTCTCCCCCACAATCCTGTCAGTGTGTCCCCCACAATCCTGTCAGTGTCCCCCCCACAATCATGTCAGTGCCTCTCCCACAATCCTGTCAGTGTCTCTCCCACAATCCTGTCAGTGTGTCTCCCACAATCCTGTCAGTGTCTCTCCCACAATCCTGTCAGTGCCACCCCCACAATCCTGTCAGTGTCTCCCCCACAATCCTGTCAGTGCCTCCCCCACAATCCTGTCAGTGCCTCTCCCACAATCCTGTCAGTGCCTCTCCCACAATCCTGTCAGTGCCTCTCCCACAATCCTGTCAGTGCCTCTCCCACAATCCTGTCAGTGCCTCTCCCACAATCCTGTCAGTGCCTCCCCCACAATCCTGTCAGTGCCTCTCCCACAATCCTGTCAGTGCCTCTCCCACAATCCTGTCAGTGCCTCTCCCACAATCCTGTCAGTGTCTCTCCCACAATCCTGTCAGTGCCTCTCCCACAATCCTGTCAGTGTCCCCCACAATCCTGTCAGTGTCTCTCCCACAATCCTGTCAGTGCCTCTCCCACAATCCTGTCAGTGTCTCTCCCACAATCCTGTCAGTGCCTCCCCCACAATCCTGTCAGTGTCTCCCCCACAATCCTGTCAGTGTCTCTCCCACAATCCTGTCAGTGCCTCTCCCACAATCCTGTCAGTGTCTCTCCCACAATCCTGTCAGTGCCTCTCCCACAATCCTGTCAGTGTGTCCCCCACAATCCTGTCAGTGCCTCTCCCACAATCCTGTCAGTGCCTCCCCCACAATCCTGTCAGTGTGTCCCCCACAATCCTGTCAGTGCCTCTCCCACAATCCTGTCAGTGCCTCTCCCACAATCCTGTCAGTGTCTCTCCCACAATCCTGTCAGTGTCTCTCCCACAATCCTGTCAGTGCCTCTCCCACAATCCTGTCAGTGCCTCCCCCACAATCCTGTCAGTGTCTCTCCCACAATCCTGTCAGTGCCTCCCCCACAATCCTGACAGTGTCTCTCCCACAATCCTGTCAGTGCCTCCCCCACAATCCTGTCAGTGTCTCTCCCACAATCCTGTCAGTGTCCCCCACAATCCTGTCAGTGTCTCTCCCACAATCCTGTCAGTGCCTCTCCCACAATCCTGTCAGTGTCCCCCACAATCCTGTCAGTGTCTCTCCCACAATCCTGTCAGTGTCCCCCACAATGCTATCAGTGCCTCCCCCACAATCCTGTCAGTGTCTCTCCCACAATCCTGTCAGTGTGTCCCCCACAATCCTGTCAGTGCCACCCCCACAATCCTGTCAGTGCCTCTCCCACAATCCTGTCAGTGCCTCTCCCACAATCCTGTCAGTGCCTCCCCCACAATCCTGTCAGTGCCTCCCCCACAATCCTGTCAGTGTGTCCCCCACAATCCTGTCAGTGTGTCCCCCACAATCCTGTCAGTGCCTCCCCCACAATCCTGTCAGTGCCTCTCCCACAATCCTGTCAGTGCCTCTCCCACAATCCTGTCAGTGTCCCCCCCACAATCCTGTCAGTGCCTCTCCCACAATCCTGTCAGTGCCTCCCCCACAATCCTGTCAGTGCCACCCCCACAATCCTGTCAGTGCCTCTCCCACAATCCTGTCAGTGCCTCTCCCACAATCCTGTCAGTGTGTCCCCCACAATCCTGTCAGTGCCTCTCCCACAATCCTGTCAGTGCCTCCCCCACAATCCTGTCAGTGTCCCCCCCACAATCCTGTCAGTGCCTCTCCCACAATCCTGTCAGTGCCTCTCCCACAATCCTGTCAGTGCCACCCCCACAATCCTGTCAGTGCCTCTCCCACAATCCTGTCAGTGTCTCTCCCACAATCCTGTCAGTGTCTCCCCCACAATCCTGTCAGTGTCCCCCCCACAATCCTGTCAGTGCCTCTCCCACAATCCTGTCAGTGCCTCTCCCACAATCCTGTCAGTGCCACCCCCACAATCCTGTCAGTGCCTCTCCCACAATCCTGTCAGTGCCTCCCCCACAATCCTGTCAGTGTCCCCCCCACAATCCTGTCAGTGCCTCTCCCACAATCCTGTCAGTGCCTCTCCCACAATCCTGTCAGTGCCACCCCCACAATCCTGTCAGTGCCTCTCCCACAATCCTGTCAGTGCCTCTCCCACAATCCTGTCAGTGCCTCCCCCACAATCCTGTCAGTGCCTCCCCCACAATCCTGTCAGTGTGTCCCCCACAATCCTGTCAGTGTGTCCCCCACAATCCTGTCAGTGCCTCCCCCACAATCCTGTCAGTGCCTCTCCCACAATCCTGTCAGTGCCTCTCCCACAATCCTGTCAGTGTCCCCCCCACAATCCTGTCAGTGCCTCTCCCACAATCCTGTCAGTGCCTCCCCCACAATCCTGTCAGTGCCACCCCCACAATCCTGTCAGTGCCTCTCCCACAATCCTGTCAGTGCCTCTCCCACAATCCTGTCAGTGTGTCCCCCACAATCCTGTCAGTGCCTCTCCCACAATCCTGTCAGTGCCTCCCCCACAATCCTGTCAGTGTCCCCCCCACAATCCTGTCAGTGCCTCTCCCACAATCCTGTCAGTGCCTCTCCCACAATCCTGTCAGTGCCACCCCCACAATCCTGTCAGTGCCTCTCCCACAATCCTGTCAGTGTCTCTCCCACAATCCTGTCAGTGTCTCCCCCACAATCCTGTCAGTGTCCCCCCCACAATCCTGTCAGTGCCTCTCCCACAATCCTGTCAGTGCCTCTCCCACAATCCTGTCAGTGTCTCTCCCACAATCCTGTCAGTGCCTCTCCCACAATCCTGTCAGTGTCCCCCACAATCCTGTCAGTGTCTCTCCCACAATCCTGTCAGTGCCTCTCCCACAATCCTGTCAGTGTCTCTCCCACAATCCTGTCAGTGCCTCCCCCACAATCCTGTCAGTGTCTCCCCCACAATCCTGTCAGTGTCTCTCCCACAATCCTGTCAGTGCCTCTCCCACAATCCTGTCAGTGTCTCTCCCACAATCCTGTCAGTGCCTCTCCCACAATCCTGTCAGTGTGTCCCCCACAATCCTGTCAGTGCCTCTCCCACAATCCTGTCAGTGCCTCCCCCACAATCCTGTCAGTGTGTCCCCCACAATCCTGTCAGTGCCTCTCCCACAATCCTGTCAGTGCCTCTCCCACAATCCTGTCAGTGTCTCTCCCACAATCCTGTCAGTGTCTCTCCCACAATCCTGTCAGTGCCTCTCCCACAATCCTGTCAGTGCCTCCCCCACAATCCTGTCAGTGTCTCTCCCACAATCCTGTCAGTGCCTCCCCCACAATCCTGACAGTGTCTCTCCCACAATCCTGTCAGTGCCTCCCCCACAATCCTGTCAGTGTCTCTCCCACAATCCTGTCAGTGTCCCCCACAATCCTGTCAGTGTCTCTCCCACAATCCTGTCAGTGCCTCTCCCACAATCCTGTCAGTGTCCCCCACAATCCTGTCAGTGTCTCTCCCACAATCCTGTCAGTGTCCCCCACAATGCTATCAGTGCCTCCCCCACAATCCTGTCAGTGTCTCTCCCACAATCCTGTCAGTGTGTCCCCCACAATCCTGTCAGTGCCACCCCCACAATCCTGTCAGTGCCTCTCCCACAATCCTGTCAGTGCCTCTCCCACAATCCTGTCAGTGCCTCCCCCACAATCCTGTCAGTGCCTCCCCCACAATCCTGTCAGTGTGTCCCCCACAATCCTGTCAGTGTGTCCCCCACAATCCTGTCAGTGCCTCCCCCACAATCCTGTCAGTGCCTCTCCCACAATCCTGTCAGTGCCTCTCCCACAATCCTGTCAGTGTCCCCCCCACAATCCTGTCAGTGCCTCTCCCACAATCCTGTCAGTGCCTCCCCCACAATCCTGTCAGTGCCACCCCCACAATCCTGTCAGTGCCTCTCCCACAATCCTGTCAGTGCCTCTCCCACAATCCTGTCAGTGTGTCCCCCACAATCCTGTCAGTGCCTCTCCCACAATCCTGTCAGTGCCTCCCCCACAATCCTGTCAGTGTCCCCCCCACAATCCTGTCAGTGCCTCTCCCACAATCCTGTCAGTGCCTCTCCCACAATCCTGTCAGTGCCACCCCCACAATCCTGTCAGTGCCTCTCCCACAATCCTGTCAGTGTCTCTCCCACAATCCTGTCAGTGTCTCCCCCACAATCCTGTCAGTGTCCCCCCCACAATCCTGTCAGTGCCTCTCCCACAATCCTGTCAGTGCCTCTCCCACAATCCTGTCAGTGCCACCCCCACAATCCTGTCAGTGCCTCTCCCACAATCCTGTCAGTGCCTCCCCCACAATCCTGTCAGTGTCCCCCCCACAATCCTGTCAGTGCCTCTCCCACAATCCTGTCAGTGCCTCTCCCACAATCCTGTCAGTGCCACCCCCACAATCCTGTCAGTGCCTCTCCCACAATCCTGTCAGTGTCTCTCCCACAATCCTGTCAGTGCCACCCCCACAATCCTGTCAGTGCCTCTCCCACAATCCTGTCAGTGCCTCCCCCACAATCCTGTCAGTGCCTCTCCCACAATCCTGTCAGTGTCTCTCCCACAATCCTGTCAGTGCCTCCCCCACAATCCTGTCAGTGTCTCTCCCACAATCCTGTCTGCCTCTCCCACAATCCTGTCAGTGCCTCCCCCACAATCCTGTCAGTGCCTCCCCCACAATCTTGTCAGGGTCTCTCCCACAATCCTGTCAGTGTGTCCCCCACAATCCTGTCAGTGCCTCTCCCACAATCCTGTCAGTGTCTCTCCCACAATCCTGTCAGTGTGTCCCCCACAATCCTGTCAGTGCCTCTCCCACAATCCTGTCAGTGTGTCTCCCACAATCCTGTCAGTGTCTCCCCCACAATCCTGTCAGTGCCTCTCCCACAATCCTGTCAGTGTCTCTCCCACAATCCTGTCAGTGCCTCTCCCACAATCCTGTCAGTGTCTCTCCCACAATCCTGTCAGTGCCTCTCCCACAATCCTGTCAGTGTCTCTCCCACAATCCTGTCAGTGCCTCTCCCACAATCCTGTCAGTGTCTCTCCCACAATCCTGTCAGTGCCTCCCCCACAATCCTGTCAGTGCCTCTCCCACAATCCTGTCAGTGCCTCCCCCACAATCCTGTCAGTGTCTCCCCCACAATCCTGTCAGTGCCTCCCCCACAATCCTGTCAGTGTCTCCCCCACAATCCTGTCAGTGTGTCCCCCACAATCCTGTCAGTGTCTCTCCCACAATCCTGTCAGTGCCTCCCCCACAATCCTGTCAGTGCCTCCCCCACAATCCTGTCAGTGCCTCTCCCACAATCCTGTCAGTGTCTCTCCCACAATCCTGTCAGTGTCTCTCCCACAATCCTGTCAGTGCCTCCCCCACAATCCTGTCAGTGCCTCTCCCACAATCTTGTCAGGGTCTCTCCCACAATCCTGCCAGTGTCCCCCACAATCCTGTCAGTGCCTCTCCCACAATCCTGTCAGTGTCCCCCACAATCCTGTCAGTGTGTCTCCCAGACAATCCTGTCAGTGTCTCCCTGACAATGCTCTCCCACCTTTCCCAGTCCCAAAAACCAAGTTCCTTGTCACACTTGCTCTCTGGCTTTCCCCTCCCGTTCTCTTCAGAACCGCCTTTGTCATTTTGTCCTCCTTCCAATCCCATCTGTCTGTTGCTCTATTTTAGTTCTCTCTCTCATTTCCTCGCTTTGCCCCTCTTTCTCACACTCCCACATCATGTCTCAATTGCTTTCCAGGCATCTCGCACTCACCTCCTCTGCTCTCACCCGACCCTCCGTCTTACCCCTCCCATCTCTCTCTCTGTTCCCTCCATCCCTGTTTCTCCCTCGTGGCCCCCCCTCGCCCCTGCGCCCTCGCCCCTGCGCCCTCGCCCCTGCGCCCTCGCCCCTGCGCCCTCGCCCCTGCGCCCTCGCCCCTGCGCCCTCGCCCCTGCGCCCTCGCCCCTGCGCCCTCGTCCCTGCGCCCTCGTCCCTGCGCCCTCGCCCCTGCCCCCTCGCCCCTGCCCCCTCGCCCCTGCCCCCTCGCCCCTGCCCCCTCGCCCCTGCCCCCTCGCCCCTGCCCCCTCGCCCCTGCCCCCTCGCCCCTGCCCCCTCGCCCCTGCCCCCTCGCCCCTGCCCCCTCGCCCCTGCCCCCTCGCCCCTGCCCCCTCGCCCCTGCCCCCTCGCCCCTGCCCCCTCGCCCCTGCCCCCTCGCCCCTGCCCCCTCGCCCCTGCCCCCTCGCCCCTGCCCCCTCGCCCCTGCCCCCTCGCCCCTGCCCCCTCGCCCCTGCCCCCTCGCCCCTGCCCCCTCGCCCCTGCCCCCTCGCCCCTGCCCCCTCGCCCCTGCCCCCCTCGCCCCTGCCCCCCTCGCCCCTGCCCCCCTCGCCCCTGCCCCCCTCGCCCCTGCCCCCCTCGCCCCTGCCCCCCTCGCCCCTGCCCCCCTCGCCCCTGCCCCCCTCGCCCCTGCCCCCCTCGCCCCTGCCCCCCTCGCCCCTGCCCCCCTCGCCCCTGCCCCCCTGCCCCTGCCCCGTCGCCCCTGTCCCCCTCACCCCCTGCCCCATCACCCACGCGACCCCCTTGCCCCTGCTCCCCCGCCCCTGCCGTCCCTCGCCCCTGCCGTCCCTCGCCCCTGCCGTCCCTCGCCCCTGCCGTCCCTCGCCCCTGCCGTCCCTCGCCCCTGCCGTCCCTCGCCCCTGCCGTCCCTCGCCCCTGCCGTCCCTCGCCCCTGCCGTCCCTCGCCCCTGCCGTCCCTCGCCCCTGCCGTCCCTCGCCCCTGCCGTCCCTCGCCCCTGCCGTCCCTCACCCCTGCCCCCCCTCGCCCCTGCCCCCCCTCGCCCCTGCCCCCCCTCGCCCCTGCCCCCCCTCGCCCCTGCCCCCCCTCGCCCCTGCCCCCCTCGCCCCTGCCCCCCCTCGCCCCTGCCCCCCCCTCGCCCCGTTCCCCCTCGCCCCGTTCCCCCCCTCGCCACTGCCCCCCTCGCCACTGCCCCCCTCGCCCCTGCCCCCCCTCGCCCCTGCCCCCCCTCGCCCCTGCCCCCCCTCGCCCCTGCCCCTCCTCGCCCCTGCCCCTCCTCGCCCCTGCCCCCCCTCGCCCCTGCCCCCCCCTCGCCCCTGCCCCCCCCTCGCCCCTGCCCGCCCCTTCCCTCCCCTCGCCCCCCTTGCCCCCGGCCCCCCTCTCCCCCGGCCCCCCTCTCCCCCGGCCCCCCTCTCCCCCGGCCCCCCTCGCCCCCGGCCCCCCTCGCCCCCGGCCCCCCTCGCCCCTGCACCCCCTCCCCAACTCGCCCCCATTTCTCCTCTGCAACCCCCTATCCCCCTGTGCAGCCTTCCCCCTGGTCACCCTCTGCAGCCTTCCCCCAGGTCACCCTCTGCAGCCTTCCCCCCCCCCGCCATCTCCCTTTCCATGCCCCACTG
This sequence comes from Scyliorhinus torazame, assembly GCF_047496885.1. NCBI lineage: Eukaryota > Metazoa > Chordata > Chondrichthyes > Carcharhiniformes > Scyliorhinidae > Scyliorhinus > Scyliorhinus torazame. The sequence goes on from NC_092716.1 coordinate 131,393,135, forward strand.
CCCCCACCCATGTCTCCCTGTCCAGCCCCCCGATCCCCCCGAATGTCGCCTTGTCCAGCCCTGCCCAGAACATGGACTCGAAATGTTAGCTCTTTTGTCTCCCTACAGATGCTGCCAGGCTGCTGAGATTTACAAGCATTTTGGCTTTTGGTTTGAGATTCCAGCATCCTCAGTAATTTGCTTCCTTCCACCCCAATGTCTCCCTGTATATCCCCCCCCCCCCCCCACATTTCCCTCTTTCTCCCCAATCTCCCTTTTCCCCCTTCAGTTTCCATTTACCCCCCCACCCCCGACTCTCTCTTCTCCCCCGTATTTTTTTTTAAATCTCCCGACTCTCTCACTCCTCCCCCATTTCTCCCTCTCTTCAGACCCTCTGTTCGTTCTTGTCAAATGAAAAATATGGAATGGTTTGATTGTTTTATGAATGTTATGTTTTAGCAGCCTGTGCCCTGCTATGTGTCCAGAAAGCTGGACACGCACTCAAGGCTGACAATTCATTGATACGCTGAGGGAGTGCCACACTGTCAGCGACGTATTTTTGATGTGACATTAAACTCGGTTGGCTGTAAATGATCTGGCAGCACAGGAGGAGAAATGCTTGAACAACATTTCGACCTCGCCCAGCATTCCTGGAAGTGGATATTATGTTGTCTGTTTGTGGGGATGAGTAATACGTGATTAGGTCTCTGTTACGACAATGATTAAAATTGGAAAGTACTTCTCTTGTGGTAAAACAACTTTAGACATCCTAACATCATGTAAGGTGCTTTAGAAATGTAACTGTTTGTCGGCTTATTAACAATTGATACATTCAAAAAGCAATCCATAGTGAATAAAAATTTGCATTCAACCTGCAGAGAATAGGTGTCACGCCGCTCAGGAGCAATGTCACCTTCCTGTTAATTGGAATAGTGACTCAGGCGGCACAGTGGTTATCCCTGCTGCCTCACGGCACCGAGGTCCCAGGTTCGATCCCGGCTCTGGGTCACTGTCCGTGTGGAGTTTGCACATTCTCCCCGTGTTTTGTGGGTTTCGCCCCGGAACCCAAAGATGTGCAGGGTAGCTGGATTGGCCATGCTAAATTGCCCCTTAATTGGAAAAATTGAATAGGACACTCTTAACTATTTAAAAAAAGGAATAATGAGTCAACTTCTCTCTCCCTCCAATCTCACCATGCGTGTCCTCTCTCTCCTCCCCCCCCCACCTCCCCCCAACGCACGCAGAGTAACTGTGTATGTACACTGAGTGACTGTGTGTGTACACGGACTCACATGTACACGGACTCGCAGAGTGACATAGAACAAAGATCATCACAGCGCAGTACAAGCCCTTCGGCCCTCGATGTTGCGCCGACCTGTGAAACCACTCTAAAGCCCATCTACACTATTCCCTTATCGTCCATATGTCTATCCAATGACCATTTGAATGCCCTTAGTGTTGGCGAGTCCACTACTGTTGCAGGCAGGGCATTCCACGCCCTGACTACTCTCTGAGTAAAGAACCTACCTCTGACATCTGTCATATCTATCTCCCCTCAATTTAAAGCTATGTCCCCTCGTGCTAGACATCACCATCCGAGGAAAAAGGCTCTCACTGTCCACCCTATCCAATCCTCTGATCATCTTGTATGCCTCAATTAAGTCACCTCTTAACCTTCTTCTCTCTAACGAAAACAGCCTCAAGTCCCTCAGCCTTTCCTCATAAGATCTTCCCTCCATACCAGGCAACATTCTGATAAATCTCCTCTGCACCCTTTCCAATGCTTCCACATCCTTCCTATAATGCGGCGACCAGAATTGCACGCAATACGCCAAATGCGGCCGCACCAGAGTTTTGTACACCAGAGAATTGTTAGCACCTCCTCCTTATGAACCTCAAGCCCTTCTAGTCTAGTAGCCTGAATCTCAGTATTCTCCTCGACAACATTGTCTTTTTCCTGTGTGAATACTGATGAAAAATATTCATTTAGCACCTCTCCTATCTCCTCGGACTCCAAGCACAACTTCCCACTACTGTCCTTGACTGGCCCTACTCTTACCCTCGTCATTCTTTTATTCCTGACATATCTATAGAAAGCTTTAGGGTTATCCTTGATCCTACCTGCCAAAGACTTTTCATGTCCCCTCCTGGCTCTTCTTAGTTCTCTCTTTAGGTCCTTCCGAGCTAACTTGTAACTCTCGAGCGCCCTAACTGAACCTTCATGTCTCATCTTTACATAAGCCTTCTTCTTCCTCTTGACAAGTGTTTCAACTGCCTTAGTAAACCACGGTTCCCTTGCTCGACCACTTCCTCCCTGCCTGACAGGTACAGACTTATCAAGGACACGCAGTAGATGTTCCTTGAACAAGCTCCACATTTCCATTGTGCCCATCCCCTGCAGTTTTCCTCTCCATCCAATGCATCCTAAGTCTTGTCTCATCGCATCATAATTGCCTTTCCCCCAGATATAACTCTTGCCCTGCGGTATATACCTATCCCTTTCCATCACTAAAGTAAACGTAATCGAATTGTGGTCACTATCACCAAAGTGCTCACCTACCTCCAAATCTAATACCTGTCCTGGTTCATTACCCAGTACCAAATCCAATACGGCCTCGTCTCTCGTTGGCCTATCTACATACTGTGTCAGGAAACCCTCCTGCACACATTGGACAAAAACGGACCCATCTAAAGTACTCTAACTATAGCGTTTCCAGTCAATATTTGGAAAGTTAAAGTCCCCCATAACAACTACCCTGTTGCTTTCGCTCCTATCCAGAATCCTCTTTGCAATCCTTTCCTCTACATCTCTGGAACTTTTTGGAGGCCTATAGAAAACCCCTAACAGGGTGACTTCTCCTTTCCTGTTTCTAACCTCAGCCCATAATACCTCAGTCGACGAGTCCTCATCAAACGTCCTTTCTGCCACCGTAATACTGTCCTTGACTAACAATGCCACCCCTCCCCCTCTTTTACCACCTTCCCTGAGCTTACTGAAATATCTAAACCCCGGCACCAGCAAAAACCATTCCTGTCCCTGCTCTATCTATGTCTCCATGACTGTGTAGATACACGGACTCGCAGAGTGACTGTGTATGTACACAGACTCGCAGAGTGACTATATGTACACAGACTCGCAGAGTGACTGTGTATGTACAGGGACTCGCAGAGTGACTGGGTACGTACACGGACTCGCAGAGTGACTGGGTACGTACACTGACTCGCAGAGTGACTGGGTACGTACACGGACTCGCAGAGTGACTGGGTACGTACATGGACTCGCAGAGTGACTGGGTACGTACACGGACTCGCAGAGTGACTGGGTACGTACACTGACTCGCAGAGTGACTGGGTACGTACATGGACTCGCAGAGTGACTGGGTACGTACACTGACTCGCAGAGTGACTGGGTACGTACACGGACTCGCAGAGTGACTGGGTACGTACACGGACTCGCAGAGTGACTGGGTACGTACATGGACTCGCAGAGTGACTGGGTACGTACACTGACTCGCAGAGTGACTGGGTACGTACACGGACTCGCAGAGTGACTGGGTACGTACACGGACTCGCAGAGTGACTGGGTACGTACACTGACTCGCAGAGTGACTGGGTACGTACACGGACTCGCAGAGTGACTGGGTACATACACGGACTCGCAGAGTGACTGGGTACGTACATGGACTCGCAGAGTGACTGGGTACGTACACTGACTCGCAGAGTGACTGGGTACGTACACGGACTCGCAGAGTGACTGGGTACGTACACTGACTCGCAGAGTGACTGGGTACGTACATGGACTCGCAGAGTGACTGGGTACGTACACTGACTCGCAGAGTGACTGGGTACGTACACGGACTCGCAGAGTGACTGGGTACGTACACGGACTCGCAGAGTGACTGGGTACGTACACTGACTCGCCGAGTGACTGGGTACGTACACTGACTCGCAGAGTGACTGGGTACGTACACTGACTCGCAGAGTGACTGGGTACATACACGGACTCGCAGAGTGACTGGGTACATACACGGACTCGCAGAGTGACTGGGTACGTACACTGACTCGCAGAGTGACTGGGTACGTACACTGACTCGCAGAGTGACTGGGTATGTACACTGACTCGCAGAGTGACTGCGTATGTACACGGACTCGCAGAGTGACTGGGTACGTACACGGACTCGCAGAGTGACTGGGTACGTACACTGACTCGCAGAGTGACTGGGTACGTATACGGACTCGCAGAGTGACTGGGTACGTACACAGACTCGTAGAGTGACTGGGTATGTACATGGACTCGCAGAGTGACTGGGTACATACACGGACTCGCAGAGTGACTGGGTACGTACACGGACTCGCAGAGTGACTGGGTACGTACACGGACTCGCAGAGTGACTGGGTACGTACACGGACTCGCAGAGTGACTGGGTACGTACACTGACTCGCAGAGTGACTGGGTACGTACACTGACTCGCAGAGTGACTGGGTACGTATACGGACTCGCAGAGTGACTGGGTACGTACACAGACTCGTAGAGTGACTGGGTACGTACACTGACTCGCAGAGTGACTGGGTACGTACACGGACTCGCAGAGTGACTGGGTACGTACACGGACTCGCAGAGTGACTGGGTACGTACACGGACTCGCAGAGTGACTGGGTACGTACACGGACTCGCAGAGTGACTGGGTACGTATACGGACTCGCAGAGTGACTGGGTACGTACACGGACTCGTAGAGTGACTGGGTATGTACATGGACTCGCAGAGTGACTGGGTACATACACGGACTCGCAGAGTGACTGGGTACGTACACTGACTCGCAGAGTGACTGGGTACGTACACGGACTCGCAGAGTGACTGGGTACGTACACTGACTCGCCGAGTGACTGGGTACGTACACTGACTCGCAGAGTGACTGGGTACGTACACGGACTCGCAGAGTGACTGGGTACGTACACTGACTCGCAGAGTGACTGGGTACGTACACGGACTCGCAGAGTGACTGGGTACATACACGGACTCGCAGAGTGACTGGGTACGTACACTGACTCGCAGAGTGACTGGGTACGTACACTGACTCGCAGAGTGACTGGGTACGTACACGGACTCGCAGAGTGACTGGGTACGTACACGGACTCGCAGAGTGACTGGGTACGTACACTGACTCGCAGAGTGACTGGGTACGTACACGGACTCGCAGAGTGACTGGGTACGTACACTGACTCGCAGAGTGACTGGGTACGTACACTGACTCGCAGAGTGACTGGGTAAGTACACTGACTCGCAGAGTGACTGGGTACGTACACTGACTCGCAGAGTGACTGGGTACGTACACGGACTCGCAGAGTGACTGGGTACGTACACGGACTCGCAGAGTGACTGGGTACATACACGGACTCGCAGAGTGACTGGGTACGTACACGGACTCGCAGAGTGACTGGGTACGTACACTGACTCGCAGAGTGACTGGGTACGTACACTGACTCGCAGAGTGACTGGGTACGTACACGGACTCGCAGAGTGACTGGGTACGTACACTGACTCGCAGAGTGACTGGGTACGTACACGGACTCGCAGAGTGACTGGGTACGTACACTGACTCGCAGAGTGACTGGGTACGTACACGGACTCGCAGAGTGACTGGGTCCGTACACTGACTCGCAGAGTGACTGGGTACGTACACTGACTCGCAGAGTGACTGGGTACGTACACTGACTCGCAGAGTGACTGGGTACGTACACTGACTCGCAGAGTGACTGGGTACGTACACTGACTCGCAGAGTGACTGGGTACGTACATGGACTCGCAGAGTGACTGGGTACGTACACTGACTCGCAGAGTGACTGGGTACGTACACGGACTCGCAGAGTGACTGGGTACGTACACGGACTCGCAGAGTGACTGGGTACGTACACGGACTCGCAGAGTGACTGGGTACGTACACGGACTCGCAGAGTGACTGGGTACGTACATGGACTCGCAGAGTGACTGGGTACGTACACGGACTCGCAGAGTGACTGGGTACGTACATGGACTCGCAGAGTGACTGGGTACGTACACGGACTCGCAGAGTGACTGGGTACGTACACGGACTCGCAGAGTGACTGGGTACGTACACGGACTCGCAGAGTGACTGGGTACGTACACGGACTCGCAGAGTGACTGGGTACGTACACTGACTCGCAGAGTGACTGGGTACGTACACTGACTCGCAGAGTGACTGGGTACGTACACGGACTCGCAGAGTGACTGGGTACGTACACTGACTCGCAGAGTGACTGGGTACGTACACTGACTCGCAGAGTGACTGGGTACGTACACGGACTCGCAGAGTGACTGGGTACATACACTGACTCGCAGAGTGACTGGGTACGTACACGGACTCGCAGAGTGACTGGGTACGTACACTGACTCGCAGAGTGACTGGGTACATACACTGACTCGCAGAGTGACTGGGTACGTACACGGACTCGCAGAGTGACTGGGTACATACACTGACTCGCAGAGTGACTGGGTACGTACACGGACTCGCAGAGTGACTGGGTACGTACACGGACTCGCAGAGTGACTGGGTACGTACACGGACTCGCAGAGTGACTGGGTACGTACACGGACTCGCAGAGTGACTGGGTACGTACACGGACTCGCAGAGTGACTGGGTACATACACTGACTCGCAGAGTGACTGGGTACGTACACTGACTCGCAGAGTGACTGGGTACGTACACGGACTCGCAGAGTGACTGGGTACGTACACTGACTCGCAGAGTGACTGGGTACGTACACGGACTCGCAGAGTGACTGGGTACGTACACGGACTCGCAGAGTGACTGGGTACGTACACGGACTCGCAGAGTGACTGGGTACGTACACTGACTCGCAGAGTGACTGGGTACGTACACGGACTCGCAGAGTGACTGGGTACGTACACTGACTCGCAGAGTGACTGGGTACGTACACGGACTCGCAGAGTGACTGGGTATATACACTGACTCGCAGAGTGACTGGGTACGTACACTGACTCGCAGAGTGACTGGGTACATACACGGACTCGCAGAGTGACTGGGTACGTACACTGACTCGCAGAGTGACTGGGTACGTACACGGACTCGCAGAGTGACTGGGTACGTACACGGACTCGCAGAGTGACTGGGTACGTACACTGACTCGCAGAGTGACTGGGTACGTACACGGACTCGCAGAGTGACTGGGTACGTACACGGACTCGCAGAGTGACTGGGTACATACACTGACTCGCAGAGTGACTGGGTACGTACACTGACTCGCAGAGTGACTGGGTACATACACGGACTCGCAGAGTGACTGGGTACGTACACTGACTCGCAGAGTGACTGGGTACGTACACGGACTCGCAGAGTGACTGGGTACGTACACGGACTCGCAGAGTGACTGGGTACGTACACGGACTCGCAGAGTGACTGGGTACGTACACGGACTCGCAGAGTGACTGGGTACGTACACGGACTCGCAGAGTGACTGGGTACGTACACGGACTCGCAGAGTGACTGGGTACGTACACGGACTCGCAGAGTGACTGGGTACGTACACTGACTCGCAGAGTGACTGGGTACGTACACGGACTCGCAGAGTGACTGGGTACGTACACTGACTCGCAGAGTGACTGGGTACGTACACGGACTCGCAGAGTGACTGGGTACGTACACTGACTCGCAGAGTGACTGGGTACGTACACTGACTCGCAGAGTGACTGGGTACGTACACGGACTCGCAGAGTGACTGGGTACGTACACTGACTCGCAGAGTGACTGGGTACGTACACGGACTCGCAGAGTGACTGGGTACGTACACGGACTCGCAGAGTGACTGGGTACGTACATGGACTCGCAGAGTGACTGGGTACGTACATGGACTCGCAGAGTGACTGGGTACGTACACGGACTCGCAGAGTGACTGGGTACGTACACGGACTCGCAGAGTGACTGGGTACGTACACGGACTCGCAGAGTGAATGGGTACGTACACTGACTCGCAGAGTGACTGGGTACGTACACGGACTCGCAGAGTGACTGGGTACGTACACGGACTCGCAGAGTGACTGGGTACGTACACGGACTCGCAGAGTGACTGGGTACGTACACGGACTCGCAGAGTGACTGGGTACGTACACGGACTCGCAGAGTGACTGGGTACGTATACGGACTCACTGCAATTGCATATTTAGACAAACTAACTGTGCGATTGCATATATATGTGGGAGGAACTTCTTCACCCAAAGGGTTGTGAATCTATGGAATTCCTTGCCCCGTGAAGCAGTAGAGGCTCCTTCATTAAATGTTTTAAGATAAAGATGGATAGTTTTTTGAAGAAGGTTATGGTGTTTGGGCCGGAAAGTGGAGCTGAGTCCACAAAAGATCAGCCATGATCTCATTGAATGGCGGAGCAGGCTCGAGGGGCCAGATGGCCTACTCCTGCTCCTAGTTCTTATGTTCATATATGTACTCACTGAGACTATATATACACGCTCACTGTGCGACAACATATATGCAGTCTCACTATGACATGCGTATGTACACAGACTCACCATGCAAATTCATATATATGCAGACTCGTTTTGCAACTGCGTACATGCACTCGCTGCGAATGGGTATTTTAGCAGGCTTACTGAATCTGCATATATACACACATTGTGTCTGCTTATATATGCAGTTTTGCTGTGCGATTGTGCACGTTCACACCCACTGCCTCTGTGCATATATGCACCATGCTACTGTGCATATATGCACCGACTGTGCAACTGCGCATAGATGCACCGACTGTGCGACTGCGCATATCCGCACCGACTGTGCGACTGCGCATATCCGCACCGACTGCGCATATCCGCACCGACTATGTGACTGCGCATATCCGCACCGACTGCAACTGCGCATATACACACACCGACTGTGTGACTGCATGTATACGCAGACTCATTGTGCAACTACATAAACATGGAGACTCATTGTGCACCTGTCTATATATATATATATATATATATATATATATGTAGACTCACTGTGTGATTTAAGTGTGAGCACAAACTCACCATACAACTGTGCTGACGCCCATGGCCTTGAGGCCAGTATATGGATGTGTACAGCCCAGCAGATGACTATGCATATGTACACAACCTCTGTGTGCAAATACGGTTAAATGTAATGTTCTTTGTATGTGTGTCTGTAAATAATCTGTCTATTCGCCATCTCAGTCTACGATATTGTCCTTGGGTTAAACTCTTTCTTTTGTCTCTTGCTCGTCCGGTTCCAGTTCCACAAACTAACGAAGTGGTGACTCACAAGTACAAGACTCCAATGGTGAGTAGATACTAATATTCTGTACAACAACCTTCTGCTTTTTCACACCGGTGGCACGTTAGAACTGCTTAAACTGCACCACTAGAATTCTTTTAGTTTTCAATCGTTTGTTTACAGGTAATATTATGGGGTCACGCCCTGTGTCCCAGTGTGGTATATGGGGCCACACCCTGTGTCCTGATGGGGTCTCACAGTTTCCCTGTGTGGTATATGGGGTCTCACCCTGTATCCTGGTGTGGTTATACGGGGTCTAGCCCTGTGACTTGGTGTTGTATATGGGCTCACTCTGTACCTGGTATAATATTTGGGCTTGCCCTGTGTCTCAGTGTGGTATTTGGAGTCTTGTGATGTGTCCTGGTTTGGTAAATGGGGTCTCGCAGTGTCCTCCCTTCCTCACTCAACAGCCTGGGATGCGTTTCATCTGGCCCTAGATATTTGTCTACTTTTAAGCCTGACAGACTACTCAGAACGTCCTCTCTTACTATGTTAATTTCTTCAATTTCATCACAGTCCTTCTCCCTGATTTCTATACCCACTAGTGAACACCAACACAAAGTATTAATTTAAAACCCTACCTACATCCTCTGGCTCTACAGAGCAATTACTACTGTGGTCCGTACTGGGCCCTTAATGTACTTGTAAAACAACTTCGGATTTTCCTTTATTTTACCTGCCTTTCATGTCCCCTTTTTTGCTCTCCTAATTTCCTTTTTAAGTTCTCTCTTTCATATTCCATGCTCCTCTAGTGTTTCTGCTGTTTTGAGCCCTCGATATCTGCCATAAGCCTCCCTTTGTCTCCTTATCCAATGCTGAATATCCCTCGATATCCAGGGTTCACTGGATTTGTTGGTCCTACCCTTTTTATTAATTGGAACATGTTGTACTCTCCCTATTTCCTTCTTGAATGCTCCCCAGATTTACCTAAAAGTGTCTACTCCCAGTCCACTCTGACCAAATCATATCTGATCTTATTAAATTTCGCCTTCCCCCAGTTTAAAACTTTGATTTCAGGCCCATCCTTGTTCTTTTCGAAGACAATCTTGAATTTAATTGAGTTATGATCGCTGTCTGCAAAATGCTCCCCCATTGATACTCCGACCACTTGCCCCACAGGGAGTGGGGAGAATGTGGAACTCGCTCCCACAGGGAGTGGGGAGAATGTGGAACTTGCTCCGACAGGGAGTGGGGAGAATATGGAACTCGCTCCCACAGGGAGTGGGGAGAATGTGGAACTCGCTCCCACAGGGAGTGGGGAGAATGTGGAACTCGCTCCCACAGGGAGTGGGGAGAATGTGGAACTTGCTCCCACAGGGAGTGGGGAGAATATGAAACTCGCTCCCACAGGGAGTGGGTGAAGCAAACAACAGAGATGTATTTAAAAGGAAGCTGAGAGAAAGGAATGGTGGGGTAGATGATGAGGGGGTCGGAGGATGCTCATATTGAACATGGCCTAGTGTAGGTGTCTGACTGTGTGTGCTGTGGGCTCAATGGATGGGATCACCTCCACTGAGAAACATGCTGCGTTGAACCCATCGCCTACAGTGTGTGGGATGGAATAGAAACCAAACATTCTGAAAGCAAACAGCGGGACGATTAGATTCTGAGAAGGAGGGCATTTAACCTGTGGAAATTTCCACCGTGTTCTTGAAGGGCTTGTGTGACGGTAATTTGGTTGGTTTGCGATAGTGTTAACTGCCCCTCGCTCTCTTCCTCCAGGCCCATGAGATCTGCTACTCAGTGCTGTGCTTGTTCTCCTACATGGCCGCAGTTCGAGGGAAGGAAATGGAGAGCAAGAACAACAAGGTGACCCCGGCGCGGTAAGACATCAGGCTAAACCCCAATCCCCACTTCCTAACATGCAACCCTGAAATTCCACAAGCCTGCAGCTCAAATCGGGCCGGCTGGGTTCATTGCAAGTAATGGCTGCTGAACTTGTGCTTAGTCCCAAACTACTGCGTTCGCTCGAGGCTTGTCCAAGAACTGACCAAATTCACTTCAAATGCACTCTCAACAATGGTCCCACACTGGATTCACTGCAAACCCACTCATTGAGGGCCATTCCTGCACTGGATTACCTGCATATTTGCTCGTCGAGGACCACTTCTTCACTGGACTACCTGTGTTTTTGCTCACCGAGGGCCACTCCTGCAATGGATTCACTGCAACCCCACCCATCAAGGACCATTTCTTCGCTGGAATTACTGCATATCCTCCCATCAACGATCACTGCTACACTGATTCCATTGTACGTTTTCCCATTGATTGGATTAACAACATATTCACCCATTGAGGACCCCTCATGCACTGGATAACCTGTTCCCCATAGAGAATGACTACACTGAATGGATTGGCCCAATTTGACCACTTTTCTTGCTGTTTCTACATTAGATTGACAATCTGAAAGCTGACGGGCCACTGGATTCACTGTGATTGAGCCCACTCAGAACTGCCCCATAGGAATAATTGTCCCATCACCCAACCAGGATCAATGAGTACAATGATTGTGACTAATGGACCCAGTGTGGATTGCTCCTCCGCTGGCACCTCTAGGAATTAACTGCTTAGCTACCACTTCACTGAATTCACTGTAAATCTGCCGCTTCCACACTGGATTTCCCAGCAGGGAATCTTCCTCTGAATCTGCCCACTAGAGCAACCTTTGACTGGATTAACTCACTGAGGAACAGTCTGGCCCCGAGGTGTAATCCTCCACTGGAGTCACGAGCAGACATTCCCTAGACGTGTGACCCTCGTTTGATGTATAGTCTAGCCCTAGCCATTTTGCTGTATCCACTCTTGTGTTCACTGTAAAGAGTTGAGGTGTCGAGACTGTGTTTTCTATTATTCCATCTTGTTCTCACTATCAGCAGAGAGCTGAGCCAACCACTCTGAACCATTCCAGCTTCAATCCACAACGGCTTGACAGTGCTCCTCGGACAGACAGAGCTCACAGTACCATGCCAGTTGTTACCCTCCACTCTATCTTTCTTGTACATCTACAGAACATAAACCTGAGTACTGGACTCACAGGATTGGAGAGGCCTCTCCCAAGACCCACCTGGATAGGAGAGGCCTCTCCAAGACCCACCTGGATCGGAGCGGCCTCTCCAAGACCCACCTGGATCAGAGAGGCCTCTCCAAGACCCACCTGGATCAGAGAGGCCTCTCCAAGACCCACCTGTATCAGAGAGGCCTCTCCAAGACCCACCTGGATCAGAGCGGCCTCTCCAAACCCCCCTGGATAGGAGAGGCCTCTCCAAGACCCACCTGGATCAGAGAGGCCTCTCCAAGACCCACCTGGATCAGAGAGGCCTCTCCAAGACCCATCTGGATCAGAGAGGCCTCTCCAAACCCACCTGGATCAGAGAGGCCTCTCCAAACCCACCTGGATCGGAGAGGCCTCTCCAAGACCCACCTGGATCAGAGCGGCCAATCCAAACCCACCTGGATCAGAGAGGCCTCTCCAAACCCACCTGGATCAGAGAGGCCTCTCCAAACCCACCTGGATCAGAGAGGCCACTCCAAGACCCACCTGGATAGGAGAGGCCTCTCCAAGACCCACCTGGATCAGAGCGGCCTCTCCAAGACCCACCTGGATCAGAGCGGCCTCTCCAAGACCCACCTGGATCAGAGCGGCCTCTCCAAGACCCACCTGGATCAGAGAGGCCTCTCCAAGACCCACCTGGATCAGAGAGGCCTCTCCAAACCCACCTGGATCAGAGCGGCCTCTCCAAGACCCACCTGGATCAGAGCGGCCTCTCCAAGACCCACCTGGATCAGAGCGGCCTCTCCAAGACCCACCTGGATCAGAGAGGCCTCTCCAAACCCACCTGGATCAGAGAGGCCTCTCCAAACCCACCTGGATCAGAGCGGCCTCTCCAAACCCACATGGACCAACGAGGCCACTCCAAGACCCACCTGGATCGGAGCGGCCTCTCCAAGACCCACCTGGATCGGAGCGGCCTCTCCAAACTCACCTGTATCAAAGAGGCCTCTCCAAGACCCATCTGGATCAGAGAGGCCCCTCCAAACCCACCTGGATCAGAGAGGCTTCTCCAAGACCCACATGGATCAGAGCGGCCTATCCAAGACCCACCTGGATCGGAGCGGCCTCTCCAAACTCACCTGGATCAGAGCGGCTTCTGCAAGACCCACCTGGATCGGAGAGGCCTCTCCAAGACCCACCTGGATCGGAGCGGCCAATCCAAACCCACCTGGATCCGAGCGGCTTCTGCAAGACCCACCTGGATCAGAGAGGCTTCTCCAAGACCCACCTGGATCGGAGCGGCCTATCCAAGACCCACCTGGATCTGAGCAGCCTCTCTAAGACCCACCTGGATCGGAGCGGCCTCTCCAAGACCCACCTGGATCGGAGCGGCCTCTCCAAGACCCACCTGGATCGGAGAGGCCTCTCCAAGACCTACCTGGATCGGAGCGGCCTCTCCAAGACCCACCTGGATCAGAGCGGCTTCTCCAAGACCCTTTGACTAGTCAAATTCTCCAGAGTCTGACTCATCTGGTTAACATGTGGGGCCTCCTAACTGGCTTGGTGTCCAGTGCTTCCCAATAGGTCCACAAAGTACATAATGGTAGCTGTCTACAGTTCTGTAGGGCTTTCTAAGGAGCAGGCTGTCTCAGCCATTCATTAATTGAACCACTGGCTTAGAGGGAGATTAGCCAGTCAGCACTCTGGGTGACAGGAAAAGGCTGGTGACTTGCCTGTAATGGCCTGAGACATAGCCTGTCTGCTAACACCACCCCAACAACAAACAGATTGGAATCAGCTCTCTCACTCGCACATTCAAACATGCCTCTTGGTTATAAAGCACCTAGCAATGGTTCAGAATCTTCTCGCTATTGGATCACTCTTCACTTCCTGCCCCCACCACACCCTGTAAGTGATACCTGCATCAGTGTTTACCGTGCACACCCATTCCAACCGCTAGCCCTTCCTGTTCAAACACTATAGGTCACACAAATAGCCGATGGCATTTGCAATCCACTCAGTCGTTTTCTTCACTACAAAAGCCTAGAAACAACTCAAAAGCACAGACTAATGGGTAATTCTCACCCTGTACCCAGAGTAACAGAGGAGTAATCCTCTACCCCAACCCTGAGTATTAGAGGAGTAATCTTCTCCCTGTACCCAGAGTAACAGCAGAATAATCCTCTCCATCTATCCTGAATAACAGCGGAATAATCCCCTCTTGTATCCCAAGTACAGTGGAGTAATCCTCTCCCTGTACCCAGAGTAACAGCAGAATAATCCTCTCCCTCTACCCTGAGCAACAGTGGACTAATCCCGCCTTGTACCCAGAGTACAGTGGAGTAATCCTCTCCCTGTACCCAGAGTAACAGAGGAGTAATGCTCTCCTTGTACCCAGAGTAACAGAGGAGAAATACCCTCCCTGTACCCAGAGTAACAAAGGAGTAATGCTCTCCTTGTACCCAGAGTAACAGAGGAGAAATACTCTCCCTGTACCCAGAGTAACAGAGGAATAATGCTCTCACTGTACCCAGAGTAACAGGAGTAATGTTCTCCCTGTACCCCAGAGTAACAGAAGTAATGCTCTCCCTGTAGCCAGAGTAACAGAGGAATAATGCTCTCCCTGTACCCAGAGTAACAGGAGTAATGTTCGCCCTGTACCCAGAGTAACAGAAGTAATGCTCTCCCTGTACCTAGAATAACAGCGGAGTAATGTTCTCCATGTACCCAGAGTAACAGGAATAATGTTTTCTCTGTACCCCGAGTAACAGCAGTAATGCTCTCCCTGTACCCAGAGTAACAGAGGAATAATGTTCTCCCTGTACCTCGAGTAACAGAGGAGTAATGTTCTCCCTGTACCCAGAGTAACAGAGGAGTAATGTTCTCCCTGTACCCAGAGTAACAGAGGAGTAATGTTCTCCCTGTACCCAGAGTAACAGAGGAGAAATGTCTTCCCTGTACCCAGAGTAACAGAGGTGTAATGTTCTCTCTGTACCCAGAGTAACAGAGGAGTAATGTTCTCCCTGTACCCAGAGTAACAGAGGAGTAATGTTCTCCCTGTACCCAGAGTAATGTTCTCCCTGTAGCCAGAGTAACAGAGGAGTAATGCTCTCCCTGTAGCCAGAGTAACAGAGGAATAATGCTCTCCCTGTACCCAGAGTAACAGGAGTAATGTTCTCTCTGTACCCAGAGTAACAGAGGAGTAATGTTCTCCCTGTACCCAGAGTAACAGCAGAGTAATGTTCTCCCTGTACCCAGAGTAACAGAGGAGTAATGTTCTGCCTGTACCCAGAGTAACAGAGAAGTAATGTTCTCTCTGTACCCAGAGTAACAGAGGAGTAATGCTCTCCTTGTACCCAGAGTAACAGCAGAGTAATGTTCTCCCTGTACCCAGAGTAACCGAGGAGTAATGTTCTCCTGTACCCAGAGTAACCGAGGAGTAATGTTCTCCCTGTACCCAGAGTAACAGAGGAGTAATGTTCTCCCTGTACCCAGAGTAACAGAGGAGTAATGTTCTCCCTGTACCCAGAGTAACAGAGGAATAACTCTTTCTGTACTCGACAAGTGTCAGTGACTTGTTTATATCTATTCCTTTCCTCTTTGGCAGTGCTGTTGATGTATCTCTCCTCCACACCCTTCAACCCACTCTATTCCCGCCAGCCACAGTTAAGGAGTGAGCTGCAGGGTAAGTGAAGTAGTGAGTACACATTGTAAGGAGTGAGCTCTGTCCGAGTGTCTGAGGCCTGGACATTCCACTTCTCTTCAGGACTGAGTTTGCTGCCAGCTGCTTGTGCTGCTTTATGCTGTGTATTTTTCTGTTTGGTATTTGGATATAGTTTGGCCAGAAGGGTTTTTATTTTTTGTGTTTGGTGCTTGCTGATGTAGGATGCTGCGTTTTGGTGTAAATATTTCAGTATTACGTGTATTTATAGCACTGTACAGTAACTTTAATGTTGCAATAAAACCTTATCCCTGTGCCTCTGTCTCATTCCTGTCTTGTGTCCTTCTCCATTACCAACAATCCCTCTACACCTTTATTGCCACCCCTCCCCTTCCCTCTGACTCATGCTGAGGGAGCGATCCTCGTCCCCACTCCTACCCTGTATACAGTTAGCCACATGTCAATGGGGCTGTCACAGCACAGGCTGATTCACATCCACCTATACTGACCATATTGTTTAGCCCCTGACCAAATGATTGACGCTGATATTCTCCCCCAGCTTCACACTTTGTTTCCCTGTCCTGCTGTCATTCTCTTACTAGAATCATAGAATTTACATGCGGAAGGGGCCATTCGGCCCATCAAGTCTGCACCGGCCCTTGGAAAGAGCACCCTACCCAAGCCCACCTCCACCCTACCCCTAAAACCCCACCTAACCTTTTTGGGCACTAAGGGTAATTTATCATGGCCAATCCACCTAACCTGCACATCTTTGGACTATGGGAGGAAACCGGAGCACCCGGAGGAAACCCACGCAGACACAGGGAGAACGTGCAACAGCCAGTGACCCAAGCCGGGAATCGAATTTGGGACGCTGGAGCTGTGAAGCAACAGTGCTAACCACTGTGCTGCAGTGCTGTCTTGTCTTTATTTTATGCACCACATCTCGCACTCACACATTGTGAATTACACACACATTTTATCTCTCGCACACCCTCTGTGTGGCATAGCAGCATGGATAAGAGGATTGGTTAATTAATAGAAAGCAAAGAGTGGGGATTAATGGGTGTTTCTCTGGTTGGCAATCAGTAGCTAGTGGTGTCCCTCAGGTTTCAGTGTTGGGCCCACAACTATTCACAATTTACATTGTCGTTGGGGACCAAGGGCAATGTGTCCAAGTTTGCAGACGACACTAAGATGAGTGGTAAAGCAAAAAGTGCAGAGGATACCGGAAGTTTGCAGAGGGATTTGGATAGTTTAAGTGAATGGGCTAGGGTCTGGCAGATGGAATACAATGTTGACAAATGTGAGGTTATCCATTTTGGTAGGAATAGCAGCAAAAGGGATTATTATTTAAATGATAAAATATTAAAACATGCTGCTGTGCAGAGAGACCTGGATGTGCTCGTGCATGAGTTGCAAAAGTTGGTTTACAGGTGCAACAGGTGATTAAGAAGGCAAATGGAATTTTGTCCTTCATTGCTAGAGGGATGGAGTTTAAGACAAGGGAGGTTATGCTGTAACTGTATAAGGTGTTAGTGAGGCCACACCTGGAGTATTGTGTTTAGTTTTGGTCTCTTTACCTGAGGAAGAATGTACTGGCACTGGAGGGTGTGCCGAGGAGATTCCCTAGGTTAATCCCAGAGTTGAGGGGGTTGGATTACAAGGAGAGGTTGAGTAGACTGGGACTGTACTCGGAATTTAGAAGGATGAGGGGGGATCTTCTAGAAACATATAAGATTATGAAGGGAATAGACAGGATAGATGCGGGCAGGTTATTTCCACTGGCGGGTGAAAGCAGAACTAGGGGGCATAGCCTCAAAATAAGGGGAAGTAGATTTAGGACTGAGTTTAGGAGGAACTTCTTCACCCAAAGGGTTGTGAATCTATGGAATTCCTTGCCCAGTGAAACAGTTGAGGCTCCTTTATTGAATGTTTTTAAGATAAAGATAGATAGTTTTTTGAAGAATAAAGGGATTAAGGGTTATGGTGTTCGGGCCGGAAAGTGGAGCTGAGTCCACAAAAGATCAGCCATGATCTCATTGAATGGTGGAGCAGGCTCGAGGGGCCAGATGGCCGACTCCTGCTCCTATAGCTTATGTTCTCTGTGTGTTTTTGCACAAAAGCCACATTCTGACACTGGAACCCACAACCTGACTTGCTCTTTTGCTCCATGTCTCTCTCAGGACTCTCTTAAACTGCCACTCTCTCACTCTCGTTTAACTATTCACTCCCTCCCTCTCTCGTTTTCACACTAGTTTCTTGCAATTCCTCACACTCACTCGGTCCTTCTTTGATTCCCACATCTCTATCTCTTATCTTTCACTCACTTTTTCTCTTAGTCTGTCTCTCTGAATCCTGCTTACTCGCATTCACTTTAAAAAAAAATTTTAAAAATTTTATTAAAGTTTTCACAAAATATCAGCAACAAAATGTAAAAGGAACCCAGTAGAATTAAATACAAAACAAAATAACCCAGTGCCCCCCTCCCCCTATACATAAATAAAAATTAACACCCGCCGCAACACATAGCAAATATATACACCCCCTCAGATCCCCCGCTGACCATTGTCTACCGTTCTGCCAGGAAGTCTAGGAACGGTTGCCACCGCCTGAAAAACCCTTGCACCGATCCCCTTAAGGCAAATTTCACCCTCTCCAATTTAATAACCCCACCATATCGCTGATCCAGGATTCCACGCTTGGGGGCCTCTCATCCTTCCACTGAAGACTCCTTTGCCGGGCTACCAAGGACGCAAAGGCCAGAATACCGGCCTCTTTCGCCTCCTGCACTTCCGGCTCCTCTGCCACCCCAAATATTGCGAGCCCCCAGCCCGGTCTGACCCTGGATCCTACCACCCTCGACACCGTCCTCGCTACGCCCTTCCAAAATTCCTCCAGCGCTGGGCATGCCCAGAACATATGGGTGTGGTTTGCTGGGCTCCCTGAGCACCTAACACACCTGTCCTCACCCCCAAAAAAACGGCTCATCCTTGACCCGGTCATGTGTGCCCTGTGCAGCACCTTAAACTGTATGAGGCTGAGCCTCTCGCACGATGAGGAAGAGTTCACCCTCCCCAGGGCATCTGCCCACGTCCCTTCCTCAATCTCCTCCCCCAACTCCTCCCACTTACCTTTCAGCTCCTCCACCGAGGCCTCCTCCTCCTCCTGCATCACCTGGTAAGTTGCCGAGATCTTCCCCCTCACCAACCCACACCCCCGAAAGCACCCTGTCCTGTACCGTGCGTGGCGGCAGCAGCGGAAATTCCACCACTTGCCGCCTGGCAAACGCCCTTACGTGTAGATACCTAAAGGTGTTTCCCGGGGGGAGCCCGTACTTCTCCTCCAGCTCACCCAGGCTCGCGAACTTCCCATCCACAAGCAGGTCCCCCACCTTCGTATCCCTGCCCTGTGCCACCCCGAAAACCCTCCATCTATTCTCCCTGGGACAAACCGGTGGTTCATCAACTTGACTGACTGCACCCTACCCGCCAGGGACAGCGGCAACATGTCCCACCTCTTAATCTCCTGCGCTGTTATGTTCTATGTTCTATTTGTTCCACCAGCCTCATGAAATTAAGCCTACGCAGGGCCTCCCAGCTCCTGGCCACCTGGACCCCCAAATACCTGAAGCTCC
Source organism: Scyliorhinus torazame (assembly GCF_047496885.1). Lineage (NCBI taxonomy): Eukaryota > Metazoa > Chordata > Chondrichthyes > Carcharhiniformes > Scyliorhinidae > Scyliorhinus > Scyliorhinus torazame. The sequence goes on from NC_092716.1 coordinate 131,412,728, forward strand.
TCTCCGCCCTTTTTAGTGGGAGCGCACCAATCCCCCTCTCCTGGTCCCCTGGGTGAACCACAAACAGCTCGCTCTTCCCCATGTTGAGCTTGTACCCTGAGAAATCCCCGAACTCCCTGAGGATCCTCATTACCTCCGGCATTCCCCCCACCGGGTCTGCCACATACAGCAGCAAGTCATCCGCATAGAGCGACACCCTATGCTCCACCCCACCCCGCACCAGCCCCCTCCAGTTCCTCGACTCCCTCAGTGCCAGAGCCAGGGGTTCAATCGCCAGTGCGAAGGACAGGGGGGACTCCTGCCTCGTCCCTCGATGCAACCTCCTCTTGTTCGTGGCCACACTCGCCATCGGGACCTCGTACAACAGCCTAACCCACCTGATGAACTCCTCTGCAAACCCGAACCTCTTCAGCACCTCCCACAAGTACCCCCACTCTACCCTATCGAAGGCCTTCTCGGCGTCCATCGCTGCCATTTTCTCCGCCTCCCCCTCCCTCGCCTCATCATAACGTTCAGGAGTCTACACACATTCGCGTTCAACTGCCTCCCCTTCACGAACCCTGTCTGGTCTTCGTGGATGACCTGCGGCATACAATCCTCAATTCTCGTGGATAAGACCTTCGCCAGCACCTTGGCATCTACATTGAAGAACAAAATCGGCCTGTAAGACCCACACTGCAGGGGATCCTTGTCCCACTTCAGGATCAAGGAGATCAGTGCCCGGGACATCGTCGGGGGCAAGGCCCCCCCCCGCCTGCCTGATTGAAGTCCTAACCAGCAACGGGCCCAACAGGTCCACATATTTTTTGTAAAATTTGACCGGGAAACCGTCCGGCCCCGGTGCCTTCCCCGCCTGCATGCTCCCTATCCCTTTGGCCAGCTCCTCCAGCCCAATCGGGGCCCCCAATCCTGCCACCAGTCCCTCCTCCACCTTCGGGAACTAGTTGGTCCAGAAAGCGGCCCATCCCTCCCTCCTCCCGTGGGGGCTCGGACCGATACAGTTCCTCATAAAAGTCCCTGAAGACCTCATTGATGCCAACTCCACTCAGCACCACACTCCCTCCCCCATCCTTAACTCCCCCGATCTCCCTAGCTGCGTCCCGCTTCCGAAGCTGATGCGCCAGCATCCGGCTTGCCTTTTCCCCAAACTCATAGACCGCCCCCTGGGCCTTCCTCCACTGCACCTCCGCCTTCCTGGTGGTCAACAGGTCGAATTCGGCCTGGAGGCTATGCCTCTCCCTCAACAGTCCCGCCTCCGGCACCTCCACGTATCTCCTGTCTACCCTCATCATCTCCCCCACCAGCCTCTCCCTCTCCCTCTGCTCTCTCCTCTCCTTGTGGGCCTTAATGGAGATCAGCTCTCCCCTAACCACCGCCTTCAGCGCCTCACAGACCATTCCCACTCGGACCTCCCCGTTCTCGTTGGCCTCCAAGTACCTCTCAATGCTTCTTCGGACCCGCTCGCTCACCAACTCGTCCGCCAACAGCCCCACCTCCAAGCGCCACAACGGGAGCTGATCCCTCTCCTCCCCCAGCTCTAGGTCTACCCAATGCGGGGCGTGATCCGAAATGGCTATCGCCGAGTACTCGGTATCCTCTACTCTCGCTATCAGCACCCTGCTCATAACAAAAAAGTCGATCCGGGAATAAGCCTTATGGACATGTGAGAAGAATGAAAATTCCCTAGCCCCTGGCCTTGCAAATCTCCAAGGGTCCACCCCTCCCATCTGGTCCATAAACCGCCTCAGCACTCTAGCCACCGCCGGCTTCCTACCCGTCCTAGACCTGGAGCGATCCAGTGCCGGATCCAACACCGTGTTAAAGTCTCCCCCCATTATCAGGCCCCCCACTTCCAAGTCTGGGATCCGACCCAACATGCGCCGCATAAAACCCGCATCGTCCCAGTTCGGGGCGTACACGTTGACCAGCACCACCCTTTTCCCTTGCAGTTTACCACTTACCTGCCGCCATTATCTGCCACAATGCTCGACACCTCGAATGACACCCTCTTTCCCACCAAGATCGCCACCCCTCGATTTTTGGCATCCAGCCCCGAATGAAACACTTGACCTACCCACCCTTTCCTCAGTCTTACCCGGTCTGCCACCTTCAGGTGTGTCTCCTGGAGCATGAGCACATCCGCCTTCAGCCCTTTCAGGTGCGCGAACACGCGGGCCCGCTTAACCGGCCCGTTCAGTCCCCTTACGTTCCAGGTTAACAGCCGGATCAGGAGGCGACTCACTCCCCTCCCCCGCCGACTAGCCATAACCCCTCCTCGGCTGGCCACGCCCAGCCCGTTCCCCACAGCGGCAGACCCCTGTCCCAACCTCTTCTCGCTCCAGCTCCCCCATGACCATACCAGCGGCAAACCGGTTCCTCCCTCCCCTCCCCTTCTCTCTCCATAACGCACTTTCACTCTCCATAACGCACCCTCTCTCCCCACAACGCACCCTCTCTCCCCATAACGGACCCTCTCTCCCCATAACGCACCCTCTCTCCCCATAACGCACCCTCTCTCCCCATAACGGACCCTCTCTCTCCATAACGCACCCTCTCCATAACGCACCCTCTCTCCCCATTACGCACCCTCTCTCCCCATAACGCACCCTCTCTCCCCATGACGCACCCTCTCCCCATAACGCACCCTCTCTCCCCATAACGCACCCTCTCTCCCCATAACGCACCCTCTCCATAACGCACCCTCTCCATAACGCGCCCTCTCTCCCAATAATGCGCCCTCTTTCTCCATAACGCACCCTCTCTCCCCATAACGCCACCCTCTCCCCACAGCGCCCCCTCTCTCCCCATAACGCACCCTCTCTCTGCATAACGCACTTTCACTCTCCATAACGCACCCTCTCTCTCCATAATGCACCCTCTCTCTGCATAACGCCCCCTCCCCATAACGCACCCTCTCTCTGCATAACGCATTTTCACTCTCCATAACGCACCCTCTCTCTCCATAAAGCACCCTCTCTCCATAAAGCACCCTCTCTCCCCATAACGCCCCCTCCCCATAACGCACCCTCTCTCCCCATAACGCACCCTCTCTCCCCATAACGCACCCCCTCTGCAGAACGCATCCTCTCTGCAGAACGCACGCTCTCTCTGCAGAACGCACGCCTTCTCTGCAGAACACACGCTCTCTCTGCATAACGCACGCTCTCTCTGCATAACGCACCCTCTCTCTGCATAACGCACCCTCTCTCTGCATAACGCACCCTCTCTCTGCATAACGCACCCTCTCTCTGCATAACGCACCCTCTCTCTGCATAACGCACCCTCTCTCTGCATAACGCACCCTCTCTCTGCATAACGCACCCTCTCTCCCATAACGCACCCTCTCGCCCCATAACGCACCGTCTCACCCATACCCTCTCGCCCCATAACGCACCCTCTCTCCCCATAACGCACCCTCTCTCTGCATAACGCACCCTCTATCTCCATAACACACCCTCTCTCTCCATAACGCACCCTCTCTCCCCATAACGCACCCTCTCACCCCATAACGCATCCTCTCTCACCATAACGCACCCTCTCACCCCATATCGCACCCTCTCTCCCCATAACGCACCCTCTCGCCCCATAACGCACCCTCTCGCCCCATAACGCACCCTCTCGCCCCATAATGCACCCTCTCGCCCCATAACGCACCCTCTCGCCCCATAACACACCCTCTCGCCCCATAACGCACCCTCTCGCCCCATAACGCACCCTCTCGCCCCATAACGCACCCTCTCGCCCCATAACACACCTTCTCGCCCCATAACGCACCCTCTCTCCCCATAACGCACCCTCTCGCCCCATAACGCACCCTCTCGCCCCATAACACACCTTCTCGCCCCATAACGCACCCTCTCTCCCCATAACGCACCCTCTCGCCCCATAACGCACCCTCTCTGCATAACGCACACTCTCTCCCCAGAATGCTCCCTCTCTCTGCATAACGCACGCTCTCTCTGCATAACGCACGCTCTCTCTGCATAACGCACCCTCTCTCTGCATAACGCACCCTCTCTCTGCATAACGCACCCTCTCTCCCATAACGCACCCTCTCGCCCCATAACGCACCCTCTCGCCCATACCCTCTCGCCCCATAACGCACCCTCTCTCCCCATAACACACCCTCTCTCTGCATAACGCACCCTCTCCATAACGCACTTTCACTCTCCATAACGCACCCTCTCTCCCCATAATGCACCCTCTCTCCCCAAAACGCACCCTCTCTCCCCATAACGCACCCTCTCTCCCCATAACGCACCCTCTCTCCCCATAACGGACTCTCTCTCCCTATAACGGACCCTCTCTCTCCATAACGCACCCTCTCTCTCCATAACGCACCCTCTACATAACGCACCCTCTCTCCCCATTACGCACCCTCTCTCCCCATAATGCACCCTCTCTCCCCATGACGCACCCTCTCCTCATAACGCACCCTCTCTCCCCATAACGCACCCTCTCTCCCCATAACGCACCCTCTCCATAACGCACCCTCTCCATAACGCACCCTCTCCATAACGCGGCCTCTCTCCCAATAATGCGCCCTCTCTCTCCATAACGCACCCTCTCTCCCCATAACGCCCCCCTCTCCCCACAGCGCCCCCTCTCTCCCCATAACGCACCCTCTCTCTGCATAACGCACTTTCACTCTCCATAACGCACCCTCTCTCTCCATAATGCACCCTCTCTCTGCATAACGCCCCCTCCCCATAACGCACCCTCTCTCTGCATAACGCATTTTCGCTCTCCATAACGCACCCTCTCTCTCCATAAAGCACCCTCTCTCCATAAAGCACCCTCTCTCCCCATAACGCCCCCTCCCCATAACGCACCCTCTCTCCCCATAACGCACCCCCTCTGCAGAACGCATCCTCTCTGCAGAACACACGCTCTCTCTGCAGAACGCACGCCTTCTCTGCAGAACACACGCTCTCTCTGCATAACGCACGCTCTCTCTACATAACGCACGCTCTCTCTGCATAACGCACGCTCTCTCTGCATAACGCACCCTCTCTCTGCATAACGCACCCTCTCTCTGCATAACGCACCCTCTCTCCCATAACGCACCCTCTCGCCCCATAACACACCCTCTCTCTGCATAACGCACCCTCTCCATAACGCACTTTCACTCACCATAAAGCAACCTCTCTACCCATAATGCACCCTCTCTCCCCATATCGCACCCTCTCTCCCCATAACGCACCCTCTCTCTCCATAACGCACCCTCTCCCCATAACGCACCCTCTCTCCCCATAATGCACCCTCTCTCCCCATAATGCACCCTCTCTCCCCATAACGCACCCTCTCTCCCCATAACGCACCTTCTCTCCCCATAACGCACCTTCTCTCCCCAGAACGCACCGTCTCTCCCCAGAACGCACCCTCTCTCCCCATAACGCACCCTCTCTCCCCATAATGCACCCTCTCTCCCCATAACGCACCCTCTCTCCCCATAACGCACCCTCTCTCTCCATAACGCACCCTCTCCCCATAACGCACCCTCTCTCCCCATAATGCACCCTCTCTCCCCATAACGCACCCTCTCTCCCCATAACGCACCTTCTCTCCCCATAACGCACCTTCTCTCCCCATAACGCACCGTCTCTCCCCAGAACGCACCCTCTCTCCCCATAACGCACCCTCTCTCCCCATAACGCACCCTCTCTCCCCATAACGCACCCTCTCTCCCCATAACGCACCCTCTCTCCGCAGAATGCACGCTCTCTCTGCAGAACGCACCCTCTCTCTGCAGAACGCACCCTCTCTCTGCATAACGCACCCTCTCTCCCCATAACGCACCCTCTCTCCCCATAACGCACCCTCTCGCCCCATAACGTACCCTCTCGCCCCATAACGCACCCTCTCGCCCCATAACGCACCCTCTCGCCCCATAACGCACCCTCTCGCCCCATAACGCACCCTCTCGCCCCATAACGCACCCTCTCTCCCCATAACGGACCCTCTCTCCCCATAACGCACCATCTCTCTCCATAACGCACCATCTCTCTCCGTAACGCACCCTCTCCATAACGCACCCTCTCTCTCCATAACGTACCCTCTCTCTCCATAACGTACCCTCTCCGTAACGCACCCTCTCTCCCCATAACGCACCCTCTCTCCCCATAACGCACCCTCTCTCCCCATGACGAACCCTCTCTCCCCATAACGCACCCTCTCTCTGCATAACGCACCCTCTCTCCCCATAACGCACCCTCTCTCCCCATAACGCACCCTCTCTCCCCATTACGCACCCTCTCTCCCCATAATGCACCCTCTCTCCCCATAACGCACCCTCTCTCCCCATAACACACCCTCTCTCCCCATAACACACCCTCTCTCCCCATAACCCACCCTCTCTCCCCATAACACACCCTCTCTCACAATAACACACCCTCTCTCCCCATATCGCACTTTCACTCTCCATAAAGCACCCTCTCTCTGCATAACGAAACCTCTGTCCCCATAACGCACCCTCTCTCTGCATTACGAACCCTCTTTCCCCATAGCACACCCTCTCTCCCCATAACGCCCCCTCTCTCCCCATAACGCCCCCTCTCTCCCCATAACGCCCCCTCTCTCCCCATAACGCACTTTCACTCTCCATAACGCACCCTCTCTCTCCATAATGCACCCTCTGCATAACGCCCCCTCCCCATAACGCACCCTCTCTCTGCATAACGCATTTTCACTCTCCATAACGCACCCTCTCTCTCCATAAAGCACCCTCTCTCCCCATAACGCCCCCTCCCCATAAGGCACCCTCTCTCTCCATAATGCACCCTCTCTCTGCATAACGCCCCTCCCCATAACGCACCCTTTCTCCCCATAACGCACCCTCTCTCACCAGAACGCACCCTTTCCCCATAACGCATCCTCTCTCTCCATAACGCACCCTCTCTCCCCATAACGCACCCTCTCTCTCCAGTAACGCACCCTCTCTCTCCATAACGTACCCTCTCTCCCCATAACGCACCCTCTCTCCCAATAACGTACCCTCTCTCTCCATAACGTACCCTCTCCGTAACGCACCCTCTCTCCCCATAACGCACCCTCTCTCCCCATAACGCACCCTCTCTCCCCATGACGAACCCTCTCTCCCCATAACGCACCCTCTCTCCCAATAACGCACCCTCTCTCCCCATAACGCGCCCTCTCTCCCCATAACGCGCCCTCTCTCTCCATAACGCACCCTCTCTCCCCATAACGCCCCCTCTCTCCCCATAACGCCCCCTCTCTCCCCGTAACGCACCCTCTCTCTGCATAACGCACTTTCACTCTCCATAACGTACCCTCTCTCTCCATAACGCACCCTCTCTCCCCATAATGCACCCTCTCTCCCCATAACGCACCCTCTCTCCCCATAACGCACCCTCTCTCCCCATAACGCACCCTCTCTCCCCATAACGCACCCTCTCTCCCCATAACGCACCCTCTCTCCCCATAACGCACCCTCTTTCCCCATAACGCACCCTCTCACCCCATAACGCACCCTCTCACCCCATAACGCACCCTCTCTCCCCATAACGCACCCTCTCTCCCCATAACGCACCCTCTCTCCCCATAACGCACCCTCTCTCCCCATAACGCACCCTCTCGCCCCATAACGCACCCTCTCGCCCCATAACGCACCCTCTCTCCCCATAACGCACCCTCTCTCCCCATAACGCACCCTCTCTCCCCATAACGCACCCTCTCACCCCATAACGCACCCTCTCTCCCCATAACGCACCCTCTCTCCCCATAACGCACCCTCTCGCCCCATAACGCACCCTCTCGCCCATACCCTCTCGCCCCATAACGCACCCTCTCTCCCCATAACACACCCTCTCTCTGCATAACGCACCCTCTCCATAACGCACTTTCACCCTCCATTACGCACCCTCTCTCCCCATAATGCACCCTCTCTCCCCAAAACGCACCCTCTCTCCCCATAACGCACCCTCTCTCCCCATAACGGACCCTCTCTCTCCATAACGCACCCTCTCTCTCCATAACGCACCCTCTCCATAACGCACCCTCTCCATAACGCACCATCTCTCCCCATTACGCACCCTCTCTCCCCACGACGCACCCTCTCCCCATAACGCACCCTCTCTCCCCATAACGCACCCTCTCTCCCCATAACGCACCCTCTCTCCCCATGACGAACCCTCTCTCCCCATAACGCACCCTCTCTCTGCATAACGCACCCTCTCTCCCCATAACGCACCCTCTCTCCCCATAACGCACCCTCTCTCCCCATAACGCACCCTCTCTCCCCATAACGCACCCTCTCTCCCCATAACGCACCCTCTCTCCCCATAATGCACCCTCTCTCCCCATAACGCACCCTCTCTCCCCATAACACACCCTCTCTCCCCATAACACACCCTCTCTCCCCATAACCCACCCTCTCTCCCCATAACACACCCTCTCTCACAATAACACACCCTCTCTCCCCATAACGCACTTTCACTCTCCATAACGCACCCTCTCTCTCCATAATGCACCCTCTGCATAACGCCCCCTCCCCATAACGCACCCTCTCTCTGCATAACGCATTTTCACTCTCCATAGCGCACCCTCTCTCTCCATAAAGCACCCTCTCTCCCCATAACGCCCCCTCCCCATAAGGCACCCTCTCTCTCCATAATGCACCCTCTCTCTGCAGAACGCCCCTCCCCATAACGCACCCTTTCTCCCCATAACGCACCCCCTCTCACCAGAACGCACCCTTTCCCCATAACGCATCCTCTCTCTCCATAACGCACCCTCTCTCCCCATAACGCACCCTCTCTCTCCAGTAACGCACCCTCTCTCTCCATAACGTACCCTCTCTCCCCATAACGCACCCTCTCTCCCAATAACGTACCCTCTCTCTCCATAACGTACCCTCTCCGTAACGCACCCTCTCTCCCCATAACGCACCCTCTCTCCCCATAACGCACCCTCTCTCCCCATGACGAACCCTCTCTCCCCATAACGCACCCTCTCTCTGCATAACGCACCCTCTCTCCCAATAACGCACCCTCTCTCCCCATAACGCGCCCTCTCTCCCCATAACGCGCCCTCTCTCTCCATAACGCACCCTCTCTCCCCATAACGCCCCCTCTCTCCCCATAACGCCCCCTCTCTCCCCATAACGCCCCCTCTCTCCCCGTAACGCACCCTCTCTCTGCATAACGCACTTTCACTCTCCATAACGCACCCTCTCCATAATGCACCCTCTCTGTGCATAACGCACCCTCTCTCTGCATAACGCATTTTCACTCTCCATAACGTACCCTCTCTCTCCATAACGCACCCTCTCTCCCCATAATGCACCCTCTCTCCCCATAACGCACCCTCTCTCCCCATAATGCACCCTCTCTCCCCATAACGCACCCTCTCTCCCCATAACGCACCCTCTCTCCCCATAACGCACCCTCTCTCCCCATAACGCACCCTCTCTCCCCATAACGCACCCTCTCACCCCATAACGCACCCTCTCACCCCATAACGCACCCTCTCTCCCCATAACGCACCCTCTCTCCCCATAACGCACCCTCTCTCCCCATAACGCACCCTCTCTCCCCATAACGCACCCTCTCGCCCCATAACGCACCCTCTCTCCCCATAACGCACCCTCTCTCCCCATAACGCACCCTCTCTCCCCATAACGCACCCTCTCTCCCCATAACGCACCCTCTCTCCCCATAACGCACCCTCTCACCCCATAACGCACCCTCTCTCCCCATAACGCACCCTCTCGCCCCATAACGCACCCTCTCGCCCATACCCTCTCGCCCCATAACGCACCCTCTCTCCCCATAACACACCCTCTCTCTGCATAACGCACCCTCTCCATAACGCACTTTCACCCTCCATTACGCACCCTCTCTCCCCATAATGCACCCTCTCTCCTCAAAACGCACCCTCTCTCCCCATAACGCACCCTCTCTCCCCATAACGGACCCTCTCTCTCCATAACGCACCCTCTCTCTCCATAACGCACCCTCTCCATAACGCACCCTCTCCATAACGCACCATCTCTCCCCATTACGCACCATCTCTCCCCATTACGCACCCTCTCCCCATAACGCACCCTCTCTCCCCATAACGCACCCTCTCTCCCCATAACGCACCCTCTCTCCCCATAACGCACCCTCTCTCCCCATAACGCACCCTCTCTCCCCATAACGCACCCTCTCTCTCCATAACGCACCCTCTCCATAACGCACCCTCTCTCCCAATAATGCGCCCTCTCTCTCCATAACGCTCCCTCTCTCCCCATAACGCCCCCCTCTCCCCACAGCGCCCCCTCTCTCCCCATAACGCACCCTCTCTCTGCATAACGCACTTTCACTCTCCATAACGCACCCTATCTCTCCATAATGCACCCTCTCTCTGCATAACGCCCCCTCCACATAACGCACCCTCTCTCTGCATAACGCATTTTCACTCTCCATAACGCACCCTCTCTCTCCATAAAGCACCCTCTCTCCATAAAGCACCCTCTCTCCCCATAACGCCCCCTCCCCATAACGCACCCTCTCTCCCCATAACACACCCTCTCACCCCATAACGCACCCACTCTCCCCATAACGCACCCCCTCTGCAGAACGCACGCTCTCTCTGCAGAACGCACGCCTTCTCTGCAGAACACACGCTCTCTCTGCATAACGCACGCTCTCTCTGCATAACGCACGCTCTCTCTGCATAACGCACGCTCTCTCTGCATAACGCACGCTCTCTCTGCATAACGCACGCTCTCTCTGCATAACGCACCCTCTCTCTGCATAACGCACCCTCTCTCTGCATAACGCACCCTCTCTCTGCATAACGCACCCTCTCTCCCATAACGCACCCTCTCACCCCATAACGCACCCTCTCACCCATACACCTCTCGCCCCATAACGCACCCTCTCTCCCCATAACACACCCTCTCTCTGCATAACGCACCCTCTCCATAACGCACTTTCACTCTCCATAACGCACCCTCTCTCCCCATAATGCACCCTCTCTCCCCATAACGCATCCTCTCTCCCCATAACGCACCCTCTCTCCCCATAACGCACGCTCTCCCCATAACGCACCCTCTCTCCCCATAACGCACCTTCTCTCCCCATAACGCACCTTCTCTCGCCATAACGCACCTTCTCTCGCCATAACGCACCCTCTCTCCCCATAACGCACCCTCTCTCCCCATAACGCACCCTCTCTCCCCATAACGCACCCTCTCTCCCCATAACGCACCCTCTCCCCATAACGCACCCTCTCTCCCCATAACGCACCCTCTCTCCCCATAACGCACCCTCTCTCCGCAGAATGCACTCTCTCTCTGCAGAACGCACGCTCTCTCTGCATAACGCACCCTCTCGCCCCATAACGTACCCTCTCGCCCCATAACACACCCTCTCGCCCCATAACGCACCCTCTCTCCCCATAACGGACCATCACTCCCCATAACGCACCATCTCTCTCCATAACGCACCATCTCTCTCCATAACGCACCCTCTCTCTCCATAACGCACCTTCTCTCTCCATAACGCACCCTCTCTCTCCATAACGCACCCTCTCTCTCCATAACGCACCCTCTCTCTCCATAACGCACCCTCTCTCCCCATAACGCACCCTCTCTCCCCATAACGCACCCTCTCCCCATAACGCCCCCTCTCTCTGCATAACGCACCCTCTCTCCCCATAACGCACCCTCTCTCCCCATAACGCACCCTCTCTCCCCATAATGCACCCTCTCTCCCCATAACGCACCCTCTCTCCCCATAACACACCCTCTCTCCCCATAACCCACCCTCTCTCCCCATAACACACCCTCTCTCACAATAACACACCCTCTCTCCCCATATCGCACTTTTACTCTCCATAAAGCACCCTCTCTCTGCATAACGAACCCTCTGTCCCCATAACGCACCCTCTCTCTGCATTACGAACCCTCTTTCCCCATAGCACACCCTCTCTCCCCATAACACACCCTCTCTCCCCATAACGCACCCTCTCTCCCCATAATGCACCGTCTCTCCCCATAACGCCCCCTCTCTCCCCATAACGCCCCCTCTCTCCCCATAACGCCCCCTCTCTCCCCATAACGCACCCTCTCTCTGCATAACGCACTTTCACTCTCCATAACGCACCCTCTCTCTCCATAATGCACCCTCTCTCTGCATAACGCCCCCTCTCTCCCCATAACGCACCCTCTCTCCCAATAACGCACCCTCTCTCCCCATAACGCGCCCTCTCTCCCAATAACGCGCCCTCTCTCTCCATAACGCACCCTCTCTCCCCATAACGCACCCTCTCTCCCCATAACGCCCCCTCTCTCCCCATAACGCCCCCTCTCTCCCCATAACGCACCCTCTCTCTGCATAACGCACTTTCACTCTCCATAACGCACCCTCTCTCTCCATAATGCACCCTCTCTGTGCATAACGCACCCTCTCTCTGCATAACGCATTTTCACTCTCCATAATGTACCCTCTCTCTCCATAACGCACCCTCTCGCCCCATAACGCACCCTCTCACCCATACCCTCTCGCCCCATAACGCACCCTCCCCATAACACACCCTCTCTCTGCATAACGCACCCTCTCCATAACGCACTTTCACTCTCCATAACGCACCCTCTCTCCCCATAACGCACCCTCTCTCCCCATAACGCACCCTCTCTCCCCATAACGCACCCTCTCTCCCCATAACGCACCCTCTCTCCCCATAACGCACCCTCTCTCCCCATAACGCACCCTCTCTCCCCATAACGCACCCTCTCTCCCCATAACGCACCCTCTCTCCCCATAACGCACCCTCTCTCCCCATAACGCACCCTCTCTCCCCATAACGCACCCTCTCTCCCCATAACGCACCCTCTCTCCCCATAATGCACCCTCTCTCCCCATAACGCACCCTCTCTCCCCATAACGCACCCTCTCTCCCCATAACGCACCCTCTCTCCCCATAACGCACCCTCTCTCCCCATAACGCACCCTCTCTCCCCATAACGCACCCTCTCTCCCCATAACGCACCCTCTCTCCCCATAACGCACCCTCTCTCCCCATAACGCACCCTCTCTCCCCATAACGCACCCTCTCTCCCCATAACGCACCCTCTCTCCCCATAACGCACCCTCTCTCCCCATAACGCACCCTCTCTCCCCATAACGCACCCTCTCTCCGCAGAACGCACGCTCTCTCTGCAGAATGCACCCTTTCTCTGCATAACGCAACCTCTCTCCCCATAACGCACCCTCTCGCCCCATAACGTACCCTCTCGCCCCATAACACACCCTCTCGCCCCATAAAGCACCCTCTCTCCCCATAACGGACCCTCTCTCCCCATAACGCACCATCTCTCTCCATAACGCACCCTCTCTCTCCATAACGCACCCTCTCTCTCCATAACGCACCCTCTCCATAACGCACCCTCTCTCCCCATAACACACCCTCTCTTCCCATAACGCACCCTCTTTCCCCATGACGAACCCTCTCTCCCCATAACGCAACCTCTCTCTGCATAACGCACCCTCTCTCCCCATAACGCACCCTCTCTCCCCATAACGCACCCTCTCTCCCAATAACGCACCCTCTCTCCCCATAACGCACCCTCTCTCCCCATAATGCACCCTCTCTCCCCGGAACGCACCCTCTCTCCCCAGAACGCACCCTCTCTCCCCATAACGCACCCTCCCCCACATAACGCACTTTCGCTCTCCATAAAGCACCCTCTCTCTGCATAACGAACCCTCTCTCCCAATAACGCACCCTCTCTCTGCATTACGAACCCTCTTTCCCCATAGCACACCCTCTCCCCATAACACACCCTCTCTCTCCATAACGCACCCTCTCTCCCCATAATGCACCGTCTCTCCCCATAACGCACCCTCTCTCCCAATAACGCACCCTCTCTGCCCATAACGCACCCTCTCTCCCCATAACGCACACTCTCTCTCCATAATGCACCCTCCCCATAACGCACCCTCTCTCCCCATAACGCATCCTCTCCCCATAACGCATCCTCTCTCTCCATAACGCACCCTCTCTCACCATAACGCACCCTCGACCCATAACGCACCCTCTCTCACCATAACGCACCCTCGACCCATAACGTACCCTCTCGCCCCATAACACACCCTCTCGCCCCATAACGCACCCTCTCTGCCCATAACGGACCCTCTCTCCCCATAACGCACCCTCTCTCTGCATAACGAACCCTCTCTCCCAATAACGCACCCTCTCTCTGCATTACGAACCCTCTTTCCCCATAGCACACCCTCTCTCCATAACACACCCTCTCTCCCCATAACGCACCCTCTCTCCCCATAATGCACCGTCTCTCCCCATAACGCACCCTCTCTCCCCATAACGCACCCTCTCTCTGCATTCCGAACCCTCTTTCCCCATAGCACACCCTCTCCCCATAACACACCCTCTCTCCCCATAACGCACCCTCTCTCCCCATAACGCACCCTCTCTCCTCATAACGCACCCTCTCTCCCCATAACGCATCCTCTTCCCATAACGCATCCTCTCTCTCCATAACGCACCCTCTCTCTCCATAACGCACCCTCTCTCTGCATTCCGAACCCTCTTTCCCCATAGCACACCCTCTCCCCATAACGCACCCTCTCCCCATAACGCACCCTCTCTCCTCATAACGCACCCTCTCTCCCCATAACGCATCCTCTCCCCATAATGCACCGTCTGACCCCATAACGCACCCTCTCTCTGCATTCCGAACCCTCTTTCCCCATAGCACACCCTCTCCCCATAACGCACCCTCTCTCCCCATAACGCACCCTCTCTCCCCATAACGCACCCTCTCTCCTCATAACGCACCCTCTCTCCCCATAACGCATCCTCTCCCCATAACGCATCCTCTCTCTCCATAACGCACCCTCTCTCACCATAACGCACCCTCGACCCATAACGTACCCTCTCGCCCCATAACACACCCTCTCGCCCCATAACGCACCCTCTCTGCCCATAACGGACCCTCTCTCCCCATAACGCACCCTCTCTCTGCATAACGAACCCTCTCTCCCAATAACGCACCCTCTCTCTGCATTACGAACCCTCTTTCCCCATAGCACACCCTCTCCCCATATCACACCCTCTCTCTCCATAACGCACCCTCTCTCCCCATAATGCACCGTCTCTCCCCATAACGCACCCTCTTTCCCCATAACGCACCCTCTCTCTGCATTCCGAACCCTCTTTCCCCATAGCACACCCTCTCCCCATAACACACCCTCTCTCCCCATAACGCACCCTCTCTCCCCATAATGCACCGTCTCTCTCCATAACGCACCCTCTCTCCCCATAACGCACCCTCTCTCCCAATAACGCACCCTCTCTGCCCATAACGCACCCTCTCTCCCCATAACGCACCCTCTCTCTCCATAATGCGCCCTCCCCATAACGCACCCTCTCTCCCCATAACGCTCCCTCTCTCCCCATAACGCTCCCTCTCTCCCCATAACGCATCCTCTCTCTCTCCATAACGCACCCTCTCTCACCATAACGCACCCTCGCCCCATAACGTACCCTCTCGCCCCATAACACACCCTCTCGCCCCATAACGCACCCTCTCTCCCCATAACGGACCCTCTCTCCCCATAACGCACCCTCTCTCCCCATAACGCACCCTCTCTCACCATAACGCACCCTCTCACCCCATATCGCACCCTCTCTCCCATAACGCTCCCTCTCGCCCCATAATGCACCCTCTCGCCCCATAATGCACCCTCTCGCCCCATAACGCACCCTCTCGCCCCACAACGCACCTTCTCGCCCCATAACGCACCCTCTCGCCCCATAACGCACCCTCTCTCCCCATAACGCACCGTCTGCATAACGCACGCTCTCTCTGCATAACGCACGCTCTCTCTGCATAACGCACGCTCTCTCTGCATAACGCACCCTCTCTCTGCATAACGCACCCTCTCTCTGCATAACGCACCCTCTCTCTGCATAACGCACCCTCTCTCTGCATAACGCACCCTCTCTCTGCATAACGCACCCTCTCTCTGCATAACGCACCCTCTCTCCCATAACGCACCCTCTCGCCCCATAACGCACCCTCTCGCCCCATAACGCACCCTCTCGCCCCATAACGCACCCTCTCGCCCCATAACGCACCCTCTCGCCCCATAACGCACCCTCTCGCCCCATAACACACTTTCACTCTCCATAAAGCACCCTCTCTCTGCATAACGCACCCTCTCTTTGCATAACGCACCCTCTGTCCCCATAATACGCTCTCTCTCCCCATAACGCACCCTCTCCATAACGCACCCGCTCTCTGCATAACGTGCCCTCTCTCCCCAGAATGCTCCCTCTCTCCCCAGAACGCACCCTCTCTCCCCAGAACGCACTCTCTCTTCCCCATAACGCACCCTCCCCCATAACACACTTTCACTCTCCAGAAAGCACCCTCTCTCTGCATAACGAACCCTCTCTCCCCATAACGCACCCTCTCTCTGCATTCCGAACCCTCTTTCCCCATAGCACACCCTCTCCCCATAACACACCCTCTCTCCCCATAACGCACCCTCTCTCCCCATAATGCACCGTCTCTCTCCATAACGCACCCTCTCTCCCCATAACGCACCCTCTCTCCCCATAACGCACCCTCTCTCCCCATAACGCACCCTCTCTCCCCATAACGCACCCTCTCCCCATAACGCATCCTCTCTCTCCATAACGCACCCTCTCTCACCATAACGCACCCTCGCCCCATAACGTACCCTCTCGCCCCATAACACACCCTCTCGCCCCATAACGCACCCTCTCTCCCCATAACGGACCCTCTCTCCCCATAACGCACCCTCTCTCCCCATAACGCACCCTCTCTCACCATAACGCACCCTCTCACCCCATATCGCACCCTCTCTCCCATAACGCTCCCTCTCGCCCCATAACGCACCCTCTCGCCCCATAACGCACCCTCTCGCCCCACAACGCACCTTCTCGCCCCATAACACACCCTCTTGCCCCATAACGCACCCTCTCTCCCCATAACGCACCCCCTCTGCAGAACGCATCCTCTCTGCAGAACGCATCCTCTCTGCAGAACGCACGCTCTCTCTGCAGAACGCACGCTCTCTCTGCAGAACGCACGCTCTCTCTGCATAACGCACGCTCTCTCTGCATAACGCACACTCTCTCTGCATAACGCACGCTCTCTCTGCATAACGCACGCTCTCTCTGCATAACGCACCCTCTCTCTGCATAACGCACCCTCTCTCTGCATAATGCATCCTCTCTCTGCATAAAGCACCCTCTCTCTGCATAACGCACCCTCTCTCTGCATAACGCACCCTCTCTCTGCAGAATGCATGCTCTCTCTGCAGAACGCACCCTCTCTCCCCATAACGCACCCTCTCGCCCCATAACGTACCCTCTCGCCCCATAACACACCCTCTCGCCCCATAACGCACCCTCTCTCCCCATAACGGACCCTCTCTCCCCATAACGCACCATCTCTCTCCATAACGCACCATCTCTCTCCATAACGCACCCTCTCTCTCCATAACGCACCCTCTCTCTCCATAACGCACCCTCTCCATAACGCACCATCTCTCCCCATAACGCACCCTCTCTCCCCATAACGCACCCTCTCTCCCCATGACGAACCCTCTCTCCCCATAACGCCCCCTCTCTCTGCATAAAGCATCCTCTCTCCCCATAACGCACCCTCTCTCCCCATAACGCACCCTCTCTCCCCATAATGCACCCTCTCTCCCCATAACGCACCCTCTCTCCCCATAACATACCCTCTCTCCCCATAACCCACCCTCTCTCCCCATAACGCCCCCTCTCTCCCCATATCGCACTTTCACTCTCCATAAAGCACCCTCTCTCTGCATAACGAACCCTCTGTCCCATAACGCACCCTCTCTCTGCATTACGAACCCTCTTTCCCCATAGCACACCCTCTCTCCCCATAACACACCCTCTCTCCCCATAACGCACCCTCTCTCCCCATAACGCACCGTCTCTCCCCATAACGCCCCCTCTCTCCCCATAACGCCCCCTCTCTCCCCATAACGCCCCCTCTCTCCCCATAACGCACCCTCTCTCTGCATAAGGCACTTTCACTCTCCATAACGCACCCTCTCTCTCCATAATGCACCCTCTCTCTGCATAACGCCCCCTCCCCATAACGCACCCTCTCTCTGCATAACGCATTTTCACTCTCCATAACGCACCCTCTCTCTCCATAAAGCACCCTCTCTCCCCATAACGCCCCCTCCCCATAACGCACCCTCTCTCTCCATAATGCACCCTCTCTCTGCATAACGCCCCCTCCCCATAACGCACCCTTTCTCCCCATAACGCACCCTCTCTCCCCATAACGCACCCTCTCTCCCCATAACGCACCCTCTCTCTCCATAACGCACCCTCTCTCCCCATAACACACCCTCTCTCCCAATAACGCACCCTCTCTCCCCATAACGCGCCCTCTCTCCCAATAACGCGCCCTCTCTCTCCATAACGCACCCTCTCTCCCCATAACGCCCCCTCTCTCCCCATAACGCCCCCTCTCTCCCCATAATGCACCCTCTCTCTCCATAATGCACCCTCTCTGTGCATAACGCACCCTCTCTCTGCATAACGCATTTTCACTCTCCATAACGTACCCTCTCTCTCTCCATAACGCACCCTCTCGCCCCATAACGCACCCTCTCACCCATACCCTCTCGCCCCATAACGCACCCTCTCTCCCCATAACACACCCTCTCTCTGCATAACGCACCCTCTCCATAACGCACTTTCACTCTCCATAACGCACCCTCTCTCCCCATAATGCACCCTCTCTCCCCATAACGCACCCTCTCTCCCCATAACGCACCCTCTCTCCCCATAACGCACCCTCTCTCCCCATAACGCACCCTCTCTCCCCATAACGCACCCTCTCTCCCCATAACGCACCCTCTCTCCCCATAACGCACCCTCTCTCCCCATAACGCACCCTCTCTCCCCATAACGCACCCTCTCTCCCCATAACGCACCCTCTCTCCCCATAACGCACCCTCTCTCCCCATAACGCACCCTCTCTCCCCATAACGCACCCTCTCTCCCCATAACGCACCCTCTCTCCCCATAACGCACCCTCTCTCCCCATAACGCACCCTCTCACCCCATAACGCACCCTCTCTCCCCATAAAGCACCCTCTCTCCCCATAACGCACCCTCTCTCCCCATAACGCACCCTCTCTCCCCATAACGCACCCTCTCTCCCCATAACGCACCCTCTCTCCCCATAACGCACCCTCTCTCCGCAGAACGCACGCTCTCTCTGCAGAACGCACCCTCTCTCTGCATAACGCACCCTCTCTCCCCATAACGCACCCTCTCGCCCCATAACGTACCCTCTCGCCCCATAACGTACCCTCTCGCCCCATAACACACCCTCTCGCCCCATAAAGCACCCTCTCTCCCCATAACGGACCCTCTCTCCCCATAACGCACCATCTCTCTCCATAACGCACCCTCTCTCTCCATAACGCACCCTCTCTCTCCATAACGCACCCTCTCTCTCCATAACGCACCCTCTCCATAACGCACCCTCTCTCCCCATAACACACCCTCTCTCCCCATAACGCACCCTCTTTCCCCATGACGAACCCTCTCTCTCCATAACGCAACCTCTCTCTGCATAACGCACCCTCTCTCCCCATAACGCACCCTCTCTCCCCGGAACGCACCCTCTCTCCCCAGAACGCACCCTCTCTCCCCATAACGCACCCTCCCCCACATAACGCACTTTCACTCTCCATAAAGCACCCTCTCTCTGCATAACGAACCATCTCTCCCAATAACGCACCCTCTCGCTGCATTACGAACCCTCTTTCCCCATAGCACACCCTCTCCCCATAACACACCCTCTCTCCCCATAACGCACCCTCTCTCCCCATAATGCACCGTCTCTCCCCATAACGCACCCTTTCTCCCAATAACGCACCCTCTCTGCCCATAACGCACCCTCTCTCCCCATAACGCTCACTCTCTCTCCATAATGCACCCTCCCCATAATGCACCCTCTCTCCCCATAACGCACCCTCTCTCACCATAACGCACCCTCTCTCCTCATAACGCACCCTCTCTCCCCATAACGCATCCTCTCCCCATAACGCATCCTCTCTCTCCATAACGCACCCTCTCTCACCATAACGCACCCTCGCCCCATAACGTACCCTCTCGCCCCATAACGCACCCTCTCTCACCATAACGTACCCTCTCACCCCATATCGCACCCTCTCTCCCATAACGCTCCCTCTCGCCCCATAACGCACCCTCTCGCCCCATAACGCTCCCTCTCGCCCCATAACGCACCCTCTCTCCCCATAACGCACCCTCGCCCCATAACGCACCCTCTCGCCCCATAACACACCTTCTCGCCCCATAACGCACCCTCTCGCCCCATAACGCACCCCCTCTGCAGAACGCATCCTCTCTGCAGAACGCACGCTCTCTCTGCAGAACGCACGCTCTCTCTGCAGAACACGCTCTCTCTGCATAACGCACGCTCTCTCTGCATAACGCACGCTCTCTCTGCATGACGCACCCTCTCTCTGCATAACGCACCCTCTGCATAACGCACCCTCTCTCTGCATAACGCACCCTCTCTCTGCATAACGCACCCTCTCTCTGCATAACGCACCCTCTCTCCCATAACGCACCCTCTCTCCCATAACGCACCCTCTCGCCCCATAACGCACCCTCTTGCCCATACCCTCTCGCCCCATAATGCACCCTCTCTCCCCATAACACACCCTCTCTCCCCATAACGCACCCTCTCTCCCCACAACGCACCCTCTCTCCCCACAACGCACCCTCTCTCCCAATAACGGACCCTCTCGCCCCATAATCCACCCTCTCTCCCCATAACGCACGCTCTCTCCCCATAACGCACGCTCTCTCTGCAGAACGCACGCTCTCTCTGCAGAACGCACCTTCTCTCTGCATAACGCACCCTCTCTCTGCATAACGCACCCTCTCTCCCCATAACGCACCCTCTCTCCCCATAACGCACCCTCTCGCCCCATAACGTACCCTCTCGCCCCATAACGTACCCTCTCGCCCCATAACGTACCCTCTCGCCCCATAACACACCCTCTCTCCCCATAACGCACCCTCTCTCTCCATAACGCACCCTCTCTCCCCATAACGCACCCTCTCTCCCCATAACGCACCCTCTCTCCCCAATACGCACCCTCTCTCCGCATAACGCACCCTCTCTCTCCATAATGCACCCTCCCCCATAACGCACTTTCACTCTCCATAACGCACCCTCTCCATAACGCAGCCTCTCTCCCCATAACGCACCCTCTCTCCCCATGACGCAGCCTCTCTCCCCATGACGCAGCCTCTCTCCCCATGACGCAGCCTCTCTCCCCATGACGCAGCCTCTCTCCCCATAACGCACCCTCTCTCCGCATAACGCACCCTCTCTCCCCATAACGCACCCTCTCTCTCCATAACGCAGCCTCCCCATAACGCACCCTCTCTCCCCATAACGCACCCTCTCTCCCCATAACGCACCCTCTCTCCCCATAACGCACCCTCTCTCTCCATAACGCACCCTCTCTCCGCATAACGCACCCTCTCTCCGCATAACGCACCCTCTCTCCCTATAACGCACCATCTCTCCCCATAACACACCCTCTCGCCCCATAACGCACCCTCTCGCCCCATAACGCACTCTCTCGCCCCATAACGCACTCTCTCGCCCCATAACGCACCCTCTCGCCCCATAACGCACCCTCTCGCCCCATAACGCACCCTCTCGCCCCATAACGCACCCTCTCGCCCCATAACGCACCGTCTCTCTCCATAACGCACCCTCTCTCCCCATAACGCACCCTCTCTCCCCATAACGCACCCTCTCTCCCAATAACGCACCCTCTCTGCCCATAACGCACCCTCTCTCTCCATAATGCGCCCTCCCCATAACGCACCCTCTCTCCCCATAACGCACCCTCTCTCCCCATAACGCACCCTCTCTCCCCATAACGCACCCTCTCTCCCCATAACGCACCCTCTCTCCCCATAACGCACCCTCTCCCCATAACGCATCCTCTCTCTCCATAACGCACCCTCTCTCACCATAACGCACCCTCGCCCCATAACATACCCTCTCGCCCCATAACGCACCCTCTCGCCCCATAACGCACCCTCTCTCGCCATAACGGACCCTCTCTCCCCATAACGCACCCTCTCTCACCATAACGCACCCTCTCACCCCATATCGCACCCTCTCTCCCATAACGCTCCCTCTCGCCCCATAACGCTCCCTCTCGCCCCATAATGCTCCCTCTCGCCCCATAACGCACCCTCTCGCCCCACAACGCACCTTCTCGCCCCATAACGCACCCTCTCACCCCATAACGCACCCTCTCTCCCCATAACGCACCCCTTCTGCAGAACGCATCCTCTCTGCAGAAAGCACGCTCTCTGCAGAACGCACGCTCTCTCTGCAGAACACACGCTCTCTCTGCATAACGCACGCTCTCTCTGCATAACGCACGCTCTCTCTGCATAACGCACCCTCTCTCTGCATAACGCACCCTCTCTCTGCATAACGCACCCTCTCTCTGCATAACGCACCCTCTCTCTGCATAACGCACCCTCTCTCTGCATAACGCACCCTCTCTCTGCATAACGCACCCTCTCTCTGCATAACGCACCCTCTCTCCCATAACGCACCCTCTCTCCCATAACGCACCCTCTCGCCCCATAACGCACCCTCTCGCCCCATAACGCACCCTCTCGCCCCATAACGCACCCTCTCGCCCCATAACACACTTTCACTCTCCATAAAGCACCCTCTCTCTGCATAACGCACCCTCTCTTTGCATAACGCACCCTCTGTCCCCATAATACTCTCTCTCTCCCCATAACGAACCCTCTCCATAACGCACCCGCTCTCTGCATAACGTGCCCTCTCTCCCCAGAATGCTCCCTCTCTCCCCAGAACGCACCCTCTCTCCCCAGAACGCACCCTCTCTTCCCCATAACGCACCCTCCCCCCATAACGCACTTTCACTCTCCATAAAGCACCCTCTCTCTGCATAACGTACCCTCTCTCCCCAAAACGCACCCTCTCTCTGCATTCCGAACCCTCTTTCCCCATAGCACACCCTCTCCCCATAACACACCCTCTCTCCCCATAACGCACCCTCTCTCCCCATAATGCACCGTCTCTCTCCATAACGCATCCTCTCTCTCCATAACGCACCCTCTCTCACCATAACGCACCCTCGCCCCATAACGTACCCTCTCGCCCCATAACACACCCTCTCGCCCCATAACGCACCCTCTCTCCCCATAACGGACCCTCTCTCCCCATAACGCACCCTCTCTCACCATAACGCACCCTCTCACCCCATATCGCACCCTCTCTCCCATAACGCTCCCTCTCGCCCCATAACGCACCCTCTCGCCCCATAACGCACCCTCTCGCCCCATAACGCACCCTCTCGCCCCATAACGCACCCTCTCGCCCCACAACGCACCTTCTCGCCCCATAACGCACCCTCTCGCCCCATAACGCACCCTCTCGCCCCATAACGCACCCTCTCTCCCCATAACGCACCCCCTCTGCAGAACGCATCCTCTCTGCAGAACGCACGCTCTCTCTGCAGAACGCACGCTCTCTCTGCAGAACGCACGCTCTCTCTGCATAACGCACGCTCTCTCTGCATAACGCACGCTCTCTCTGCATAACGCACCCTCTCTCTGCATAACGCACCCTCTCTCTGCATAACGCACCCTCTCTCTGCATAACGCACCCTCTCTCTGCATAACGCACCCTCTCTCTGCATAACGCACCCTCTCTCTGCATAACGCACCCTCTCTCTGCATAACGCACCCTCTCTCTGCATAACGCACCCTCTCTCTGCATAACGCACCCTCTCTCTGCATAACGCACCCTCTCTCTGCATAACGCACCCTCTCTCTGCATAACGCACCCTCTCGCCCCATAACGCACCCTCTCGCCCCATAACGCACCCTCTCGCCCCATAACGCACCCTCTCTCCCCATAACGCACCCTCTCTCCCCATAACGGACCCTCTCTCCCCATAACGCACCCTCTCTCTCCATAACGCACCCTCTCTCTCCATAATGCACCCTCTCCATAACGCACCCTCTCCCCATAATGCACCCTCTCTCCCCATAACGCACCCTCTCTCCCCATGACGCACCCTCTCTCCCCAAAACGCACCCTCTCTCTGCATAACACACCCTCTCTCCCCATAACGCACCCTCTCTCCCCATAACGCACCCTCTCTACCCATAACGCACCCTCTCTCCCCATAACGCACCCTCCCCATAACGCACCCTCTCTCCCCACGACGCACCCTCTCTCCCCACGACGCACCCTCTCTCCCCACGACGCACCCTCTCAGCCCATAACACACCCTCTCTCCCCATAACGCACCCTCTCTCCCCATAACGCACCCTCTCTCCCCATAACGCACCCTCCCCATAACGCACCCTCTCTCCCCATAACGCACGCTCTCTCCCCATAACGCACGCTCTCTCCCCATAACGCACCGTCTCTCTCCATAACGCACCCTCTCTCCCCATAACGCACCCTCTCTCCCAATAACGCACCCTCTCTCCCCATAACGCGCCCTCTCTCCCAATAACGCGCCCTCTCTCTCCATACCGCACCCTCTCTCCCCATAACGCCCCCTCTCTCCCCATAACGCCCCCTCTCTCCCCATAACGCACCCTCTCTCTGCATAACGCACTTTCACTCTCCATAATGCACCCTCTCTCCCCATAACGCGCCCTCTCTCCCAATAACGCGCCCTCTCTCTCCATACCGCACCCTCTCTCCCCATAACGCCCCCTCTCTCCCAATAACGCGCCCTCTCTCTCCATACCGCACCCTCTCTCCCCATAACGCCCCCTCTCTCCCCATAACGCACCCTCTCTCCCCAGAACGCACCCTCTCTCCCAATAACGCACCCTCTCTCCCCATAACGCGCCCTCTCTCCCAATAACGCGCCCTCTCTCTCCATACCGCACCCTCTCTCCCCATAACGCCCCCTCTCTCTCCATACCGCACCCTCTCTCCCAATAACGCACCCTCTCTCCCCATAACGCGCCCTCTCTCCCAATAACGCGCCCTCTCTCTCCATACCGCACCCTCTCTCCCCATAACGCCCCCTCTCTCCCCATAACGCACCCTCTCTCCCCATAACGCACCCTCTCTCTGCATAACGCACTTCCACTCTCCATAACGCCCTCGCCCTCGGCCGCGCGCATGGACAGGTTGGATAGAGAACAGCTGTTCCCCTAAGTTGAAGGGTCAGTCAGGAGAAGGACATCAGTTCAATGTGAGGGACAGGAGGTTTAGGCGGGATTTGTGGAAAAGCATTTTTCCCCAGAGGTTGTTGACGGTCTGGAATGCGCTGCCTGGGAGGCTGGTAGAGGCGGGTTGCCTCACATCCTTTACAAAGTACCTGGATGAGCACTTGGCACCATGACAGTCAAGGCTCTGGGCCGAGTGCTGGCAGGTGGGATTCGGTAGGCAGAGAAGGTGTTTTTTATGCGTCAGTGAGACTCAATGGGCAGAATAGCCTCTTCTGCACTGTCATTCTGATTCTGTGAAAAAGGGTCTTTGTTTCTGATTATGTTATTTCAGCACCTTTCTTCACAGCGAGCTTGCAGTGAGCTGCAGTGAGTTCTGCAGTCTGTAATGGATGTTGTGCAAGTTCAGGAATAAAGCGCTCACAGCAGCTTTCCTCGAGAGGCACCTTGCGTCTTTTCATACTTCGCTTTCAGTTTGTGTTCAGGCCTCTGTAGTTTCAGTAATACAGCACTGACAGGCTCTCTGCATTAGAGGTGATACCACTCACAGCAAGCTTTCTGGAGAGAGATTCAGAGGAGGAAGAGTAGCAGGAGTTTTCTTCGTATGTCAGGATCAAAGCTGAAACTCCTTGGGACTCTAAAAATAATTCCACTGGGATTACAGCTGATGATGGTCTTTGCAAAGTCATTCGTTCAGTACAGTACTTCTGGAGAGTCATTTTAATTCTTATCAAACTGGGCCTTCAACTTGAAGGTTCACATTCAGGTCTATTTCTTTCTTGAGAACCATTGTCACACCTAATCATGCTTCCAGCTCACGGTTTAACTTCAATCCTTTGCAACCACAAAAGAATGACCCCCAATCTAGCGGGAGAGAGAGTCAGTCCTCATAGTGTCCATATGGAGAGGGTTTAGCTGCCTCTTTTGAGAGAGAATTACTTGGAACCATCCATCCAGTATGCAGAATTAGAGGTGAAACCAAAAACTCAACACTTGAAGTACTGAAACACTCCAGTGGAATCAGAACCAATTGCCACCTGTTTCCAGGCAGAGCACAGCCTTTTGGGCCTATTCATTGCTCATCAGCCACATCAATCAAACTGAGTCATCACTGAGGCCAGCCAATCTCCATCACCAGTCTATGTCAGCATAGCCTTATCATATCATAGAATTTACAGTGCAGAAGGAGGCCATTTGGCCCGTCGAGTCTGCACCGGCTCTTGGAAAGAGCACCCTACCCAAGGTCAACACCTCCACCCCATCCCCATAACCCAGTAACCCCACCCAACACTAAGGGCAATTTTGGACACTAAGGGAAATTTATCATGGCCAATCCACCTACCCTGCACATCTTTGGACTGTGGGAGGAAACCGGAGAACCCGGAGGAAACCCCGCAGACACGGGGAGGATGTGCAGACTCCGCACAGACAGTGACCCAAGCTGGAATCGAACCTGGGACCCTGGAGCTGTGAAGCAATTGTACTATCCACAATGCTACCGCGCTGCCCTCTTCTACCTTATGGGCCCTGTTTCTAGAATTAAAGGTACAGGCCTCTTACAGGCTGCTTTGCCTTAAGGTCACAGGTCCATTAACCATCCATAGATCAGAAATGTAATGGTGGAAATAAAAGAAAGGGGAAAGAAGGGAATAAACAGAAAAACCCTTCCGTTATTGAGACAGCCCCCCTGTGTGCCAGCCCCTTAACTATCACCATAGAAACATGGAAAATAGGAGCAGGAGGCCTTTTGACCCTTCGGGCCTGCTCCGTCATTCATTATGATCTTGGCTGATTGTCCAATTCAATAGCCTAATCCCGCTTTCCCCCCTATATCCTTTGATCGCCTTCGCCCCAAGTGCTATAATCTAACTGCTTCTTCAAAACATACAATGTTTTGGACTCAACTGCTTCGTAGTAAATTCCACAGGCTCACCACCCTCTGGATGAAGAAATTTCTCCTCATCTCTGTCCTAAATGGTCTACCCAGTATCCTCAGGCTGTGAACATCCTCAGTATCTACCCTGTCTTGTCCTGTTCGAATTTTATAGGTTTCTATGAGCTTCCCCAGTCATTCTTCTGAACTCCAGCGAATACAATTCTAACGGACTCAATCGCCTTCAGGGAATCCCATAGGCTGTGGTCTACCTGAATCATGTTCCAGTAACAGGACATCACATGAGGAACACCTGGCAAGTTTAGAAGAGGTATTGGAAAGATTCAGAGATGTGGGAATCTGACTGAGAAGTGAACTTTCAAAGCCAGCAAGGTCACTTAAATAGGGTTCAAAGTGGACTCAAAAATCCTACCCCCACTTGAAGACAAGGTGAGAGCGATAAGAGAACCTAATAACATGGCAGAATTTAAAACCTTCTTGGGGGACGGTAAACCATTTTGGTTGTTTTATTCCAAACCCGGCAACGACATTGGGGCCACTACACTTGCTCTTAAGAAAACAGGAGAAAGTCTTCCAATGCGTGAGGCAGGTCTTACAGTCACCGAGTCTATTGGTTCACTCCTGACGTTTACGGGCCTAATCATTGCTTTGAGTGTTTTATGCAAGCGTGTTTCATTACCTCTGAGTCTGAACCATTCTAATTCTTTATTATTCCTCACTCGCGATCCTTTGATCACCGTGTTTATAATGTTACATCCTATTTCCCACCTCCCTGTTAAGTTAGTTTAAACCCTCCCCAACAACACTCCCAAGCCAGCCCACGAAAACATTCCTTCCAGCTTTGTTTAGTTGCAATGCATCCAGCCTGCACAAGTCCACCTCCCCTAGATTCCAATCCCGGGAATCTGAAGCCTGTAGGGATATGCATTAACAAGTGTATGTGTAAATATGTATAGCCTCTGACCAGTAGGTGTCAGGCAAGTAGTAGCAAGTGACACTGTGGCTTTGGGAGGCGGGAGGGGGGAGCGGGGGGGTGAGTCTTGAGGAGAAACCATCGTGGTCAGTCGGGTTTATATTAGTTCCAGTTTTATAGCATCACATTCCTACCCACAGTTTATTATACT
The DNA here is from genome assembly GCF_047496885.1 of Scyliorhinus torazame. Taxonomy (NCBI): domain Eukaryota; kingdom Metazoa; phylum Chordata; class Chondrichthyes; order Carcharhiniformes; family Scyliorhinidae; genus Scyliorhinus; species Scyliorhinus torazame. Next base: position 131,441,042 of record NC_092716.1, read on the forward strand.
ATAATAAAATTAACTAGTCTTGAACGAGACGTTCTTTAGTAGGCCGACTTAATAGTAATTCTCTGTATAAGAACATAACATGCAGGAAGGCCAATGAATCAACAGGGAGTGTCCTTACAGCCACCCTCTTCCCTCTCCCCCCCCCCCCCCCCCCCCCCGCCCCAGGCTGTCCCTCTCTCTCTCTCTCTTCTTTTTCTTCCCCCTCTCACTCCTCTCTCTCCCCACGCCACCTCTCTTCCCCCTCTCCCACCCCTTTGCCCTATTTCCCCCCCCCTCCCTCTCTCTCTTCCCCCTCCCTCCCCTCTCTCTCTCTTCCCCCTCTCTCTCTCTCTTCCCCACCTCTCTCTCCACAGGAAACCCCAGAAATCAGCAGCCCCCTCATATCTCCTGCCCTCTCTTCCCCTTGCTTTCCCCTCCATTCTCTCCTCCTCCTCTCTCTCCCCCTCTCTCAGTCATCTCTCTCCGTCAACTCTCTTCCTCCATCCCTCTTCCCCCCTTTCACCACCCCTCCCTCCACTCCGCCCCCTCTCTCCCACATCCCCCTCCCTCAAGAACTTCCTTTCCCCACCACTGAGCCCTTAGCTCTCAACACCGTTCTCCCCGCACCATTCTCTCCCACCCCCTCGCTCTCTTCCCCTTGTCTTCCCTTCTCTTTTCCCTGCCACTCCCTTTCTCCAACCCCATTGCTCCCTTCCTTTCTAGCCCTCTCCCTCTTTCTCTCCTCAGCTCTCCCACCCATCACCCCTTCCTTTCGTCCCTTCTCTCTGCCACCTGTCAGTCCCTCTGTCTCCCCCAGTCTCACTCCGTGACTCCCTCCCATCTTTCATCCATACTATCCCCCCCTCTCCACGCCCTCTAACACTCGCGCAGCCCCCACCCTGCTCTCTTCCCCCGCTAACTTTGCCCGCTCTTCTCCCCCTCGCTCTCATCCCCCTCGCTCTCATCCCCCTCGCTCTCATCCCCCTCGCTCTTCTCCCTCTCGCTCTCTCCCCCCTGCTCTCTTCCCTCCCACTCTCTTCCCTCCCACTCTCTTCCCTCCCGCTCTCTTCCCCCCTTGCTCTGTTCCCCCATTGCTCTGTTCCCTCCCGTTCTCTTCCCTCCCGCTCTCTTCCCCCCCCTTGCTCTGTTCACCCCCCACTCTATTCCCACCCGCTCTATTCCCTCCCGCTCCCTTCCCCCCGCTCCCTTCCCACCGCTCACTTCCCTCCCGCTCACTTCCCTCCCGCTCACTTCCCTCCCGCTCACTTCCCTCCCGCTCTCTTCCCTCCCGCTCTCTTCCCTCCCGCTCTCTTCCCTCCCGCTCTCTTCCCTCCCGCTCTCTTCCCTCCCGTTCTCTTCCCTCCCGCTCTCTTCCCCCCCCCTTGCTCTGTTCACCCCCCACTCTATTCCCACCCGCTCTCTTCCCCCCGCTCACTTCCCTCCCGCTCACTTCCCTCCCGCTCACTTCCCTCCCGCTCTCTTCCCTCCCGCTCTCTTCCCTCCCGCTCTCTTCCCTCCCGCTCTCTTCCCTCCCGCTCTCTTCCCTCCCGCTCTCTTCCCTCCCGCTCTCTTCCCTCCCGCTCTCTTCCCTCCCGCTCTCTTCCCTCCCGCTCTCTTCCCTCCCGCTCTCTTCCCCCCCTTGCTCTGTTCACCCCCCACTCTATTCCCACCCGCTCTATTCCCCCCGCTCACTTCCCTCCCGCTCACTTCCCTCCCGCTCACTTCCCTCCCGCTCTCTTCCCTCCCGCTCTCTTCTCCCCGCTCTCTTCTCCCCGCTCTCTTCCCCCCTGCTCTCTTCCCCCCGCTCTCTTCCCCCCTGCTCTCTTCCCCCCTGCTCTCTTCCCCCCTGCTCTCTTCCCCCCTGCTCTCTTCCCCCCTGCTCTCTTCCCCCCTGCTCTCTTCCCCCCTGCTCTCTTCCCCCCTGCTCGCTCCATTCCCCCCCGCTCTCTTCCCCCCCGCTCCCTTTCCCCCGCTCTCTTTGTGTGTACCTGTTGACACACAGACTCCGAGAGACGAATAGAGTGAAGTCGATGAGGCTTTATTAAGCGTGACTGTTCCCCCGCAGTTCAGTAGTAGACTGCCTGCGGGGGAGGACTCCTGGTACTTATACTCCGCCTTCAGGGCGGAGCTAGAGGTCAACGTCCAACCAGGACCCGGGATCTGTCAGCCAATGACATCACGGCTTCACAGTCCCACATGACCCCTAATGCATACTACCACATTCACCCCTTGTTAAAAATGAACCCGGCGGGGTGATGCTTCGCATGGTGGTAAGGGTTTACAAGGCTGGTCCTGGGAGGAAAACTTTCGCATGTTATGACAGTATGTACAAGGTTTTTTTTTTTTTGTTTCGAACTATTTACAGTAATCGTCAGGAAAAAAAAGACAAAATGTTCTCGTTAAAAGTCCACATATTGTAGTGTTAGATTGACGCCACGAGTCGGTCGGGCGGTCTGGTCGTCCGTGTCGATCGCCTCGGCCCCGGTAGTGGTGGTGGTGCTTGTTCCGGTGTTGTCGTCTCCGGGAGCCTTACGGTTTCAGCTTGGGCTTCACTCCTGGTCGGGCCTGGGAGGAGGACCGATCCTCCTGGGAAGGGGGCGGTCGCGGGGTGCGGCGGTGGCAGGAAGGGGGTGATTGGTGTCGGGGGGGTGTGTGTGTTGCCGGCGGGCGCCAGATCTCGCAGGGAGACCGTGTCCTGTCGGCCGTCGGGGTACTCCACGTAAGCGTACTGCGGGTTCGCGTGAAGGAGGTGAACCCTTTCGACCAACGGGTCCGACTTGTACGCCCGCACATGTTTTCGGAGCAAGATGGGTCCTGGGGCCGCCAGCCAGGTCTGCAGCGACGTTCCAGAGGAGGACTTCCTGGGGAAGACAAGGAGGCGCTCATGAGGCGTTTGGTTAGTGCTGGTACAGAGAAGTGACCGGATGGAGTGGAGGGCGTCCGGGAGGACCTCCTGCCACCGTGAAACTGGGAGGTCCCTGGACCGTAGGGCCAGTCGGACGGTCTTCCAGACCGTGCCGTTCTCCCTCTCTACTTGCCCGTTCCCCCGGGGGTTGTAGCTGGTCGTCCTGCTCGAGGCTATACCGTTGCTGAGCAGGAACTGGCGCAGCTCGTCACTCATGAAAGAGGACCCCCTGTCGCTGTGGACGTATGCGGGGCAACCGAACAGTGTGAATATGGTGTTCAGGGCTTTAATGACTGTGGCCGCGGTCATGTCAGAGCAGGGGATGGCGAATGGGAAGCGGGAGTACTCGTCCACCACATTAAGGAAGTATATGTTGCGGTCGGTGGAGGGGCGGGGTCCTTTGAAATCCAGACTAAGGCGTTCAAAGGGGCGGGAAGCCTTAATCAGGTGCGCACCATCCGGTCTGAAAAAATGCGGTTTGCACTCTGCGCAGATGTGGCACTTCCTTGTGACTGTACGGACCTCCTCTAAAGAGTATGGGAGGTTGCGGGACTTAATAAAGTGGTAGAACCGAGTGACCCCTGGGTGGCAGAGGTCCTCGTGGAGGGTTTGGAGGCGGTTAATTTGTGCGTTGGCACATGTGCCGTGGGATAGGGCATCGGACGGCTCGTTCAGCTTTCCGGGACGATACAAGATCTCATAGTTGAAGGTGGAGAGCTCGATCCTCCACCTTAAGATCTTGTCGTTTTTGATTTTGCCCCGCTGTGCATTATCGAACATGAAGGCTACCGACCGTTGGTCAGTGAGGAGAGTGAATCTCCTGCCGGCCAGGTAATGCCTCCAATGTCGCACCGCTTTCACTATGGCTTGGGCTTCCTTTTCCACTGAGGAGTGGCGGATTTCTGAAGCGTGGAGGGTTCGGGAGAAAAAGGCCACGGGTCTGCCCGCTTGGTTAAGGGTGGCCGCTAGAGCTACATCGGAGGCGTCGTTCCCGACCTGGAAGGGGAGGGATTCGTCGAGGGCGCGCATCGTGGCCTTTGCGATATCGGCTTTGATGCGGCTGAAGGCCTGGCAAGCCTCTGTCGACAGAGGGAAGGTGGTGGTCTGTATTAGGGGGCGGGCCTTGTCTGCGTACTGGGGGACCCACTGGGCGTAGTATGAAAAGAACCCCAGGCAGCGTTTTAGGGCTTTTGAGCAGTGCGGGAGGGGAAATTCCATGAGGGCGCGCATACGTTCGGGGTCGGGGCCTATTATCCCATTGCGCACTACGTAGCCCAGGATGGCTAGCCGGTTTGTGCTAAAAACGCACTTGTCCTCGTTGTACGTGAGGTTCAAGGCTTTAGCGGTCTGGGGAATTTTTGGAGGTTGGCGTCGTGGTCCTGCTGATCGTGGCCGCAGATGGTTACATTGTCGAGATACGGGAACGTGGCCCGTAACCCGTGTTGATCAACCATTCGGTCCATCTCTCGTTGGAAGACCGAGACCCCGTTTGTGACGCCAAATGGGACCCTTAGGAAATGGTATAATCGCCCGTCTGCCTCGAAGGCTGTGTACTTGCGGTCACTTGGGCGGATGGGGAGCTGAAGGTAGGCGGACTTGAGGCCCACGGTGGAGAAGACCTTATATTGGGCAATCCGATTGACCCTGTCGGATATGCGGGGGAGAGGGTACGCATCTAGTTGTGTGTACCTGTTGATGGTCTGGCTATAGTCTATGACCTTCCTTTGCTTCTCCCCTGTCTTTACTACTACCACCTGTGCTCTCCAGGGACTATTGCTGGCCCGGATTATGCCTTCCTTTAGTAGCCGCTGGACTTCGGACCGAATGAAGGTCCGGTCCTGGGCGCTGTACCGTCTGCTCCTAGTGGCGACGGGTTTGCAATCCGGGGTGAGGTTTGCAAACAAGGATGGGGGTTGCACCTTGAGGGTTGCAAGGCCGCAGATAGTGAGTGGGGGCATTGGGCCGCCGGATTTGAAGGTTAGGCTCTGTAGATTGCACTGGAAGTCTAATCCCAGTAATGTGGGGGCGCAGAGTTGGGGAAGGACGTAGAGCCTGTAGTTTTTGAACTCCCTCCCTTGCACCGTTAGGGTAACTATGCAGAAGCCTTTGATCTGTACGGAGTGGGATCCTGCAGCTAGGGAAATCTTTTGTGCGCTGGGCCGGATGGTCAAGGAACAGCGTCTTACCGTGTCGGGGTGGATAAAGCTCTCCGTGCTCCCGGAGTCGACCAGGCATGGTGTCTCGTGCCCGTTTATCAGCACCGTTGTCGTCGTCGTCTGGAGCGTCCGGGGCCGTGCTTGGTCCAGCGTCATTGAAGCCAGACGTGGTTGTAATGGTTGAGCGTCTTCTTCGAACCCCGTGGAGCCGTCGACACTGGGGTCCGTTGTTGCCATCCAAGATGGCGTCGGGGTGAACAAGATGGCTGCCCCCATGCATCGCACATGGCTGGGGGGTCACAAGATGGCGGCGGGGATGGACAAAATGGCCGCCCCCATGCATCGCACAGGTCTGGGGTGGTCCAAGATGGCGGCGCCCTTCATCCCTTCGTGGTGGCCGGGACCCAAAATGGCAGCGCCTGCGGGTCGCACATGGGGCGCTGGGGGGGTTTGGGGAGCATTAGGAACGTGCAGGGCTCCCTCTTCTCTGGGGACAGTGGTGGCCGGGACCCAAAGTGGTGGCGCCGGCGGGTCATACATGGGGCGCGGGGGGGGGGGGTTGGGGAGCGTAAACGGCGTGCAGGGCTCCCTGTTCTCCGGGGAGAGCGGTGGTCGGGACCCAGAGTGGTAGCGCTGGCGGGTCATACATGGGGCGCTGGGGGGGTTGGGGAGCGTAAACGGCGTGCAGGGCTCCCTGTTCTCCCGGGACAGCGGCGACCTCGCGGGACCGGCACACAGCCGCGAAATGGCCCTTTTTCCCGCAGCTCTTACAGATCACTGCGCGGGCCGGGCAGCGCTGCCGGGGGTGTTTCGCCTGGCCGCAGAAATAGCAGCGGGCTCCCCCGGTGCGACTTGGCGTTTGAACCGCGCAAGCCTGTGGGCTGTCCGGGGGGGGGGGGGGGGGGGCGGTTTGTCGCGACGGGTGCGTACGGAGCCCAATGGGCTGCCGCGCGGTTGGGGCCGTAGGCGCGGGTATTTTGCACGGCCACGTCTAGGGAGGCTTCTAGGGCCCGTGCCTCTGAAAGTCCTAGCGACTCTTTTTCTAGAAGTCTTTGGCGGATTTGGGAGGAGTTCATACCTGCCACTAAAGCATCGCGCATTAACATGACCGTGTGTTCATTTGCGTTCACCGGCGGGCAGCTGCAGGCCCGTCCCAAAATTAGTAGCGCGGCGTAGAATTCATCTATCGATTCTCCGGGACTTTGCCGTCTCGTTGCGAGTTGATAGCGAGCGTAGATCTGGTTTACTGGGCGAACATAGAGACTTTTTAGTGCTGCGAACGCCGTCTGGAAATCCTCTGCGTCTTCGATGAGGGAGAAAATCTCCGTGCTTAACCTCGAGTGCAGGACCTGTAGTTTTTGGTCTTCTGTGACCCGGCCGGTGGCCGTTCTGAGGTAGGCCTCGAAACAAGTCTGCCAGTGCTTGAAAGCTGCTGCTGCGTTCACTGCGTGGGGGCTGATCCTCAGGCATTCCGGGATGATCCTGAGCTCCATAGTCCTTTAGTCACGCTTAATAAATTGTAGCGCACAAAGACTCCGAGAGACGAATAGAGTGAAGTCGATGAGGCTTTATTAAGCGCGACAGTTCCCCCGCAGTTCAGTAGTAGACTGCCTGCGGGGGAGGACTCCTGGTACTTATACTCCGCCTTCAGGGCGGAGCTAGAGGTCAACGTCCAACCAGGACCCGTGATCTGTCAGCCAATGACATCACGGCTTCACAGTCCCACATGACCCCTAATGCATACTACCACACTCTCATCCCCCTCGCTCTCATCCCCCTCGCTCTGCTCCCTCTCGCTCTCTCCCCCCCCGCTCTCTTCCCTCCCACTCTCTTCCCTCCCGCTCTCTTCCCCCCTTGCTCTGTTTCCCCATTGCTCTGTTCCCTCCCGTTCTCTTCCCTCCCGCTCTCTTTCCCCCCCTTGCTCTGTTCACCCCCCACTCTATTCCCACCCGCTCTATTCCCTCCCGCTCCCTTCCCCCCGCTCACTTCCCTCCCGCTCACTTCCCACCCGCTCACTTCCCTCCCGCTCACTTCCCTCCCACTCTCTTCCCTCCCGCTCTCTTCCCCCGCTCTCTTCCCCCCGCTCTCTTTCCCCCCTCTCTTCTTCCCGCTCTCTTCTTCCCGCTCTCTTCTCCCCGCTCTCTTCTCCCCGCTCTCTTCCCCCCTGCTCTCTTCCCCCCTGTTCTCTTCCCCCCTGCTCTCTTCCCCCCCGCTCCATTCCCACCGCTCCATTCCCCCCACTCCATTCCCCCCACTCCATTCCCCCCGCTCCCCCGCTCTATTCCCCCGCTCTCTTACCCCGCTCTCTTCCCCCGCTCTCTTCCCCCCCCGCTCTTTTGCCCCCCCGCTCTTTTGCCCCCCCGCTCTCTTCCCTCCCGCTCTCTTCCCCCCCGCTCTCTTCCCCCCCCGCTCTCTTCCCCCCCGCTCTCTTCCCCCCCGCTCTCTTCCCCCCCCACTCTCTTCCCCCCGCTCTCTTCCCCCCGCTCTCTTCCCCCCCGCTCTCTTCCCCCCGCTCTCTTCCCCCGCTCTCTTCCCCCCCCCACTCTCTTCCCCCCCGCTCTCTTCCCCCCCGCTCTCTTCCCCCCTGCTCTCTTATCCCCCCCGCTCTCTTGCTTTCTTCCGCCGCTCTCTTGCTCTCTTCCCCCCGCCCTCTTCCCCCGCTCTCTTCCCCCCGCTCTCTTCCCCTCCGCTCTCTTCCCCCCCGCTCTCTTCCCCCCGCTCTCTTCCCCCCGCTCTCTTCCCCCCGCTCTCTTCCCCCGCTCTCTTCCCCCCGCTCTCTTCCCCCCGCTCTCTTACCCCCGCTCTCTTCCCCCCTGCTCTCTTCCCCCCGCTCTCTTCCCCCCACTCTCTTCCCCCCCGCTCTCTTACCCCCCGCTCTCTTCCCCCCCGCTCTCTTCCCCCCCGCTCTCTTCCCCCCCGCTCTCTTCCCCCCGCTCTCTTCCCCCCCGCTCTCTTTCCCCCCGCTCTCTTCCCCCCCCGCTCTCTTCCCCCCCGCTCTCTTCCCCCCGCTCTCTTCCCCCCGCTCTTTTCCCCCCCGCTCTCTTCCCCCCCCCGCTCTCTTCCCCCCCCGCTCTCTTTCCCCCCCCCCCGCTCTCTTACCCCCCGCTCTAGAACATAGAACAATACAGCGCAGTACAGGCCCTTCGGCCCACGATGTTGCACCGAAACAAAAGCCATCTAACCTCCACTATGCCATTATCATCCATATGTTTATCTAATAAACTTTTAAATGCCCTCAATGTTGGCGAGTTCACTACTGTAGCAGGTAGGGCATTCCACGGCCTCACTACTCTTTGCGTAAAGAACCTACCTCTGACCTCTGTCCTATATCTATTACCCCTCAGTTTAAAGTTATGTCCCCTCGTGCCAGCCATATCCATCCGCGGGAGAAGGCTCTCACTGTCCACCCTATCCAACCCCCTGATCATTTTGTATGCCTCTATTAAGTCTCCTCTTAACCTTCTTCTCTCCAACGAAAACAACCTCAAGTCCATCAGCCTTTCCTCATAAGATTTTCCCTCCATACCAGGCAACATCCTGGTAAATCTCCTCTGCACCCGCTCCAAAGCCTCCACGTCCTTCCTATAATGCGGTGACCAGAACTGTACGCAATACTCCAAATGCGGCCGTACCAGAGTTCTGTACAGGTGCAACATGACCTCCCGACTCCGGAACTCAATCCCTCTACCAATAAAGGCCAACACTCCATAGGCCTTCTTCACAACCCTATCAACCTGGGTGGCAACTTTCAGGGATCTATGTACATGGACACCTAGATCCCTCTGCTCATCCACACTTTCAAGAACTTTACCATTAGCCAAATATTCCACATTCCTGTTATTCCTTCCAAAGTGAATCACCTCACACTTCTCTACATTAAACTCCATTTGCCACCTCTCAGCCCAGCTCTGCAGCTTATCTATATCCCTCTGTAACCTGCTACATCCTTCCACACTATCGACAACACCACCGACTTTAGTATCGTCTGCAAATTTACTCACCCACCCTTCTGCGCCTCCCTCTAGGTCATTGATAAAAATGACAAACAGCAACGGCCCCAGAACAGATCCTTGTGGTACTCCACTTGTGACTGTACTCCATTCTGAACATTTCCCATCAACCACCACCCTCTGTCTTCTTTCAGCTAGCCAATTTCTGATCCACATCTCTAAATCACCCTCAATCCCCAGCCTCCGTATTTTTTGCAATAGCCTACCGTGGGGAACCTTATCAAATGCTTTGCTGAAATCCATATACACCACATCAACTGCTCTACCCTCGTCTACCTGTTCAGTCACCTTCTCAAAGAACTCAATAAGGTTTGTGAGGCATGACCTACCCTTCACAAAGCCATGCTGACTATCCCTGATCATATTATTCCTATCTAGATGATTATAAATCTTGTCTCTTATAATCCCCTCCAAGACTTTACCCACTACAGACGTGAGGCTCACCGGTCTATAGTTGCCGGGGTTGTCTCTGCTACTCTTTTTGAACAAAGGGACCACATTTGCTGTCCTCCAGTCCTCTGGCACTATTCCTGTAGCGAATGATGACATAAAAATCAAAGCCAAAGGTCCAGAAATCTCTTCCCTGGCCTCCCAGAGAATCCTAGGATAAATCCCATCAGGTCCCGGGGACTTATCTATTTTCAGCCTGTCCAGAATTGCCAACACCTCTTCCCTACGTACCTCAATGCCATCTATTCTATTAGCCTGGGGCTCAGCATTCTCCTCCACAACATTATCTTTTTCCTGAGTGAATACTGACGAAAAATATTCATTTAGTATCTCGCCTATCTCTTCAGACTCCACACACAATTTCCCATCCCTGTCCTTGACTGGTCCTACTCTTTCCCTAGTCATTCGCTTATTCCTGACATACCTATAGAAAGCTTTTGGGTTTTCCTTGATCCTTCCTGCCAAATACTTCTCATGTCCCCTCCTTGCTCGTCTTAGCTCTCTCTTTAGATCCTTCCTCGCTACCTTGTAACTATCCATCGCCCCAACCAAAACTTCACACTTCATCTTCACATAGGCCTCCTTCTTCCTCTTATCAAGAGATTCCACTTCCTTGGTAAACCACGGTTCCCTCGCTCGATGCCTTCCTCCCTGTCTGACCGGTACATACTTATCAATGACCGGTACATACTTATCAATTCCCCCTCGCTCTCTTCCCCCCCGCTCTCTTCCCCCCCGCTCTCTTCCCCCCCGCTCTCTTCCCCCTGCTCTCTTCCCCCCGCTCTCTTCCCCCCCCACTCTCTTCCCCCCCCCGCTCTCTTCCCCTCCGCTCTCTTCCCTCCGCTCACTGCCCCCCGCTCTCTTGCCCTCTTCCCCCGCTCTCTTCCCCTCGTTCTCTTCCCCCCGCTCCCTTCCCCCCGCTCCCTTCCCCCTGCTCCCTTCCCCCCCGCTCCCTTCCCCCCCTGCTCCCTTCCCCCCCGCTCCCTTCCCCCCCCCGCTCCCTTCCCCCCCGCTCCCTTCCCCCCCGCTCCCTTCCCCCCCGCTCCCTTCCCCCCCGCTCCGTTCCCCCCAGCTCCCTTCCCCCCGCTCCGTTCCCCCCAGATCCCTTCCCTCCCCGCTCCCTTCCCCCTTGTTTGCCTGTGACAGTATGTGTATTGTAAGAATAATGAAGGATTAACAATTTACTGTAACTACACCCAACCACCAGATGGCGATCAAGTGCATTCACGTGGATCACGTGATACTCTTGATTCGGTGAGAAGGTTGTTCGGCGATATAGTGAATTGTTGTGTTATAAGGAGCTCTATAGTTCAAACCATAGTTTAGTCAATCTGTTATCTTTTGTCTTAGCAAGCAAGTCAAATCTATTTAGTTGTAGTGTAAATACATTAACTTTGTTCAAAAACATAGCTTGATGTTCTTTGTGAGACACTACACTGTGAAGCCAACTTCATTCAGAAAGCAAAGAACATCACACCCTTCTGCCCCGCTCGCTCCCCCTTGTTCTCTTTCCGCGCTCTCAGCGCTCTCAGCCCCCAACTCACACCTCCGCTCTCTCCCCCACTTGCTCCTGTAGCCACCTGGGTTGGCCACTTCCTGACTTAAAATGGAGGTCCGCAAAAGCTGCAGGGAAATTCAGCCAACGCAGGAAAAACTAGCAAGTGCAGAAATCCTGTGTATTAGAACTTGCAAAAGCCCAGACAGCACTGAAACTCTCAGCCATCTGCATACTAATGAGCGATCCCCGGGAACAATCGAAACATTGAAGGTGAATAAGGCCAAGCCAGACTCCTCGGCGCCAGCAGGAGCCAAGACAAAGGAAGGCCAACGGACACTCAGGGACCGCCCAGCGATCAGGGAACAGCTCCAGTATTGGAGAAATCGATCCAAGTGATCGAAACGTAGTCCAATCACTTTGGCAGGGTCACTCAGCAACGCGAATCAACCCTCGACAGTGACCTGCCTAGCTGCCGCAACAACCAAGTAAGTCTCCAGTCAACGCACGCTACGAGATAGGCGCTCCTAGCTACCAGTCCATACCAGCTTTCAATCCTGCAGACTCAGAATTGAACGAAAGGCCATTTGTTCCCCTGACCTCGTGGGCCAGTTCCGAAGCTAAGTATAGGCCTTTTAGCGATAGAGATAGTCTAGAAAGTAGAGTTATATGCTTGAGTAGTGATTTGCTGTGTATAATAAATGTGTTTTGATTTGGATCTTACTAATTGGTGCGTTGAGTTATTGATCAGTACTTGAACTTGAACCTCGTGGCGGTATCATAAAGATACCTGGCGACTCTAGAGCAAAGGTTATAGAAACAGAGCAAATTCAGTAAAGATCCACCGGGCAACGAATTAAGAGCCAACCAAAGTTAGCAACATTTACTGGCGACATCCGACGGGACCCGACTTAGAAGTGGCTTAACCACTCCGGGAGAACCCAAAATTTGAATGAGAATCCAATTGGGAACAGAAAAATCACAAGTGTTCAAGCAGTTCTGATCAATCCTCATAATTCGGAAGCGTGTTAATGCATGCGTAACTAACAGGGTGATAAGGTAAAACTGATAGATTTTGTTGCGAAAAACTGTCGGGAGTTTGTATTCCGGAAAGTAGCGAACGCCGTACCCGTGGTTACAGCACCGGCTTAGTACCCCTCGTTCCAAATTTTAAAAGAGCATTCAGATAGAGAAAATGGCAATGAAGGCAATGGAACGCCTCATGAAACCCCAGGAATTCAAGGTCGCAGCGACCAGCAGCAGAGTAGGACAGTGTCCCGTTTGGGAAGAAGAGATTAGGAAATATCTCAAAGGGAAAGGATGGCCCCTTTGGAGTGAATTCTGTGATAATGAGGAAATAGGACCCGGGAGTATAGGACATACTTGGTGGGAGAACCTGTCAGAGATCCATACGAGAAGCTTAGGGAAAGCTCGCAAGCCGATGGCAATCGTGCCCTGTCTGGCACAACTGCGAGGCACAGAGGAGGTCGTTTGGACGCTCCGCAAAGAGATAGAAGAGAGACATCGAATGAGCAAGGTCGATGTTAGTGAGATCGAGAGAGAGAATATAGATTTAAGAAGGAAGTTGGCAGCAAAGGATGGAGAGGTGGATGATGCCAATAGGGCACACCAGTCTTGTCTAGCGCAGCTGAGCAGCTTCCAAACCCAATATGAGAAGGCCTATCAGGACACGCAACGTGCAGTCGAGACAGAGAAACAGGTAGAGGCATTGCAAAGGCAGTGCAGCGATTTAAAGGCAGCGTTAAGAGCACTCCATGCTGCCACCACGGAGCACAGACAAAGCTCATTAGATCATGCGAAATGCAGGAAGCAGGTTGCGGAACTGCAGTCTTTGCTTTCAGTGCAAAATGGGTTCCAGAGCACCTTTGGATCCCAATTAGATGAGGAAGACGGCCCTGATTGGCAAGAATTAAATGAAACCACGCATAGGTATGTTCAGGGAACATGTGCGCAAGGAAAGCCCCAAAAGAGAAAAGCACCCCAACCCACCACAGAGCAGATAGATCAGGCACCCATGAATCCAGTCACTACCCACCGCACAGTCATATCGGAAGGAGACGCAGAATTTCTTTACACCACCCCCTTAACCGTGACCCAATTATGGGACGCGTGCGAAAAGATCACACCGTCCCTCCCCACCTCAGACACCCACCACTTCTTTGCTAGAGTGAAGCAGCAGGCGACCATGTACGGCCTGGATGAGTGTGAGTAAGTGAAGCTCACAGTTTTGAGTTTAGACCCTTCGGTCGTAGCAGCCTTTCCCGACCCACAGAATGTAGGAGGAGGCACCCTTGCAGAAATGCACACGGCGATCCTAGATGCGATCGGCTGTAACAGAGGTGACCCAGTAGAAGGCCTGAATAAGTGCAGGCAGAAGAAAACCGAACACCCCACAGCGTTTGCTGGACGCCTGTGGATTCATTTTACAGCTGTTTTTGGAACCTTAGACCCCGCCCATTTGTCCCCAGACAACATGGCCAAATGGACCCGCACCCTTCTCTCCCATGCCACAGAGTCAGGACAAAAAGCTTGTACAAATTATGACCCCTCGGAAGAAACGCACAACGAAAAATGGGTTTTAAAAAGGTTGTCCCGCTCCTGGGAGCAATCTGTCCAAAACAAACCCACAATTAGGAAACCCGAATAACAGCAGGCAGAGGCAGATATACAAGCAGTGAAGGCGCACCAGAACCCCGCATGGGTAAATGAGGGAAATAGCCCACAGCAGCCTAAATCCCAGGAGTGTTACAACTGTGGACAATTAGGCTATTTTGCACAAGAGTGCAATGCCCCACGAAAGCCACAGAAAGCCCAGCAGGCAGGCACTCTGAACAGAAACAGGACAAAGCCCATACATAGTGTAAGCACCCGTTCAGACCAGGCATAGAACATAGAACAATACAGCGCAGTACAGGCCCTTCGGCCCACGATGTTGCACCGAAACAAAAGCCATCTAACCTACATTATGCCATTATCATCCATATGTTTATCCAATAAACTTTTAAATGCCCTCAATGTTGGCGAGTTCACTACTGTAGCAGGTAGGGCATTCCACGGCCTCACTACTCTTTGCGTAAAGAACCTACCTCTGACCTCTGTCCTATATCTATTACCCCTCAGTTTAAAGCTATGTCCCCTCGTGCCAGCCATTTCCATCCGCGGGAGAAGGCTCTCACTGTCCACCCTATCCAACCCCCTGATCATTTTGTATGCCTCTATTAAGTCTCCTCTTAACCTTCTTCTCTCCAACGAAAACAACCTCAAGTCCATCAGCCTTTCCTCATACGATTTTCCCTCCATACCAGGCAACATCCTGGTAAATCTCCTCTGCACCCGCTCCAAAGCCTCCACGTCCTTCCTATAATGCGGTGACCAGAACTGTACGCAATACTCCAAATGCGGCCGTACCAGAGTTCTGTACAGCTGCAACATGACCTCCTGACTCCGGAACTCAATCCCTCTACCAATAAAGGCCAACACTCCATAGGCCTTCTTCACAACCCTATCAACCTGGGTGGCAACTTTCAGGGATCTATGTACATGGACACCTAGATCCCTCTGCTCATCCACACTTTCAAGAACTTTACCATTAGCCAAATATTCCACATTCCTGTTATTCCTTCCAAAGTGAATCACCTCACACTTCTCTACATTAAACTCCATTTGCCACCTCTCAGCCCAGCTCTGCAGCTTATCTATATCCCTCTGTAACCTGCTACATCCTTCCACACTATCGACAACACCACCGACTTTAGTATCGTCTGCAAATTTACTCACCCACCCTTCTGCGCCTTCCTCTCGGTCATTGATAAAAATGACAAACAGCAACGGCCCCAGAACAGATCCTTGTGGTACTCCACTTGTGACTGAACTCCATTCTGAACATTTCCCATCAACCACCACCCTCTGTCTTCTTTCAGCTAGCCAATTTCTGATCCACATCTCGAAATCACCCTCAATCCCCAGCCTCCGTATTTTCTGCAATAGCCTACCGTGGGGAACCTTATCAAACGCTTTGCTGAAATCCATATACACCACACCAACTGCTCTACCCTCGTCTACCTGTTCAGTCACCTTCTCAAAGAACTCGATAAGGCTTGTGTGGCATGACCTACCCTTCACAAAGCCATGCTGACTATCCCTGATCATATTATTCCTATCTAGATGATTATAAATCTTGTCTCTTATAATCCCCTCCAAGACTTTACCCACTACAGACGTGAGGTTCACCGGTCTATAGTTGCCGGGGTTGTCTCTGCTCCCCTTTTTGAACAAATGGACCACATTTGCTATCCTCCAGTCCTCTGGCACTATTCCTGTAGCCAATGATGACATAAAAATCAAAGCCAATGGTCCAGCAATCTCTTCCCTGGCCTCCCAGAGAATCCTAGGATAAATCCCATCAGGTCCCGGGGACTTATCTATTTTCAGCCTGTCCAGAATTGCCAACACCTCTTCCCTACGTACCTCAATGCCATCTAATCTATTTACCTGGAGCTCAGCATTCTCCTCCACAACATTATCTTTTTCCTGAGTAAATACTGACGAAAAATATTCATTTAGTATCTCGCCTATCTCTTCAGACTCTACACACAACTTCCCATCCCTGTCCTTGACTGGTCCTACTCTTTCCCTAGTCATTCGCTTATTCCTGACATACCTATAGAAAGCTTTTGGGTTTTCCTTGATCCTTCCTGCCAAATACTTCTCATGTCCCCTCCTTGCTCGTCTTAGCTCTCTCTTTAGATCCTTCCTCGCTACCTTGTAACTATCAAGCGCCCCAACTGAAACTTCACACCTCATCTTCACATAGGCCTCCTTCTTCCTCTTAACAAGAGATTCCACTTCTTTGGTAAACCACGGTTCCCTCGCTCGGCATGTTCCTCCCGGTACATACTTATCAAGAACACGCAGTAGCTGATCCTTGAACAAGCTCCACTTATCCAGTGTGTCCAACACTTGCAGCCTACTTCTCCACCTTATCCCCCCCAAGTCACGTCTAATGGCATCATAATTTCCATTCCCCCAGCTATAACTCTTGCCCTGCGGTGTATACTTATCCCTTTCCATCCTTAACGTAAACGTCACCGAATTGTGGTCACTGTCCCCAAAGTGCTCACCTACCTCCAAATCCAACATGTGGCCTGGTTCATTACCCAAAACCTAATCCAATGTGGCCTCGCCTCTTGTTGGCCTGTCAACAAACTGTGTCAGGAAACCCTCCTGCACACACTGTACAAAAAGCGACCCATCTAATGTACTCGAACTATATCTTTTCCAGTCAATATTTGGAAAGTTAAAGTCTCCCATAATAACTACCCTGTTACTTTCGCTCTTATCCAGGATCATCCTCGCCATCCTTTCCTCTCCATCCCTAGAACTATTTGGAGGCCTATAGAAGACTCCCAACAGTGTGACCTCTCCTTTCATGTTTCTAACCTCAGCCCATACTACCTCGGAAGATGAGTCCCCATCTAGCATCCTCTCCGCCACCGTAATACTGCTCTTGACTAGCAGCGCCACACCTCCCCCTCTTTTGCCTCCTCCTCTGAGCTTACTAAAACACCTAAACCCCGGAACCTGCAACAACCATTCCTGTCCCTGCTCTATCCATGTCTCCGAAATGGCCACAACATCGAAGTCCCAGGTACCAACCCATGCTGCCAGTTCCCCTACCTTATTTTGTTTACTCCTGGCATTGAAGTAGACACACTTCAAACCACCTACCTGAACACTGGCCCCTTCCTGCAAAGTCAAATCTGTGCTCCTGACCTCTATACTCTCAATCTCCCGTACCCTAAAACTACAATCCAGGTTCCCATGCCCCTGCTGCATTAGTTTAAACCCCCCCAAAGAGCACTAACAAATCTCCCCCCCAGGATATTTGTGCCCCTCAGGTTCAGATGTAGACCATCCTGTCTGTAGAGGTCCCACCTTCCCCAGAAAGAGCCCCAGTTATCCAGAAATCTGAATCCCTCCCGCCTGCACCATCCCTGTAGCCACGTGTTTAATTGCTCTCTCTCCCTATTCCTCATCTCACTATCACGTGGCACGGGCAACAACCCAGAGATAACAACTCTGTTTGTTCTCGTTCTGAGCTTCCATCCTAGCTCCCTGAAAGCCTGCCTGACATCCTTATCCCCTTTCCTACCTATGTCGTTAGTGCCAATGTGGACCACGACTTGGGGCTGCTCCCCCTCCCCCTTAAGGACCCGGAAAACACGATCCGAGACATCACGTACCCTTGCACCTGGGAGGCAACATACCAAACTTGAGTCTCTCACGCTCCCACAAAATCTCCTATCTGTGCCCCTGACTATCGAGTCCCCAATTACTAATGCTCTGCTCCTCTCCCCCCTTCCCTTCTGAGCAACAGGGACAGACTCCGTGCCAGAGGCCCGTACCCCATGGCTTACCCCTGGTAAGTCGCCCCCCCCACAAGTATCCAAAGCGGTATACTTGTTTCTCAGGGGAACGACCGCAGGGGATCCCTGCACTGACTGCTTTTTCCCAGTCCCTCTTACAGTTACCTATCTATCTCCAATCTTTGGTGTAACTAATTCCCTGCAGCTGCTATCTATGACCCCCTCTGCTTCCCGAATGATCCGAAGTTCTTCCAACTCCAGCTCCAGTTCCCTAACTCGGTCTTGGAGGAGCTGGAGATGGCAGCACTTCCTGCAGGTAAAATCAGCAGGGACGCTAACGGCATCCCTCACCTCAAACATCCTGCAGAAGGAACATTGCACTCCCTTCCCTGCCATCCCTCTAACTTTCTACCAAGATCTGGCTAAAAACTAAATTAAATCTTTTATAAAAATTTAAAAAAAATATTAATAACAATAATAAAATATGGTACTTACCTCACACCAATGGGTTTTATTATTAGGTTAGAGGAGGAGGGCGGGTGGGAGACACTACACGTGTAGTGTCTCGGGTTTCCTCTCCACCAGAATTTATTGGTGAGGGTCTTCCCAGAAGTCCGCGGGTCGACTTCCTGTTCCCACCTTAAACACTAAAATTTAAAAAACAAAAATTTAAAGGAGAGACTTACCTCCCAGAAATCACTTCCGCACTGCCCCCGCTGAAATGGACTAGCCTGCTCCGCTCCTGCTGAAATCGACTGGGCCTGCAAGGTAAGTAAGTTGTTAATCAGTACTTACCTCACCCAGGCAGCGACCCTTTTAAACGGTCCCCTCTGCCTCGCAGCTCCCGCGCTTTTTCAAATTCCCGCGCTGTTTCTAAGGTCCCGGCTCTCTCTCACTCCCGAACTAAACAGCTGACCTGCAAGGTAAGTAAGTTGTTAATCAGACATACCTGAACGGAACTGACTGACGGTGTTCGGGCTTCCCAGTTGGGTCTGCGACACGCTTTGGGATAGGTCTGGCCGACCAGTCGTTGCAGCGAAAATACAGGGTCAGCCCATCAAATTTCTCTGGGACACAGGAGGGTCCCGCACCACAATTAATTCCTCCGCTATGTTCCAAAAAGACACGTGGCCCACTACAGCCACAATCACCCTCAGCGGCTTCACAGGTCACTCACAGCAGGGACACATCACAGCCCCTGTACCCATTCAAATTGGCAACATTACGACAAAACACCCCATAGTTTTGGTCGATCTGGACCACACAGCAGAACACATTTTGGGCATCGATTTCATGAACTCCCACAACCTTTCATTTGACCCAGTAAATCAATGTGTCTGGAAAATGACAAAAGTCAACAAGAGCCCCCGCAATGCTCACAATAGGTGAGTATGCAAACAAGATTAGCGTAGTCAGCGAATTTTGGTTTGACCTGACCATGATTAGCGCAGACAAACAGGTTAGGGCAGTCCTTCAGAAAAACAGGACAGCATTTGCAAGTCATAAACATGACTGCGGCAGGATGGCTGGTTCGGTTCAAATAACAGGACCTGACCCTAGACCCCAGAAGCAATACGGATTTCCCCAAGAGGCAGAGGGAGAAATCTCAGGTTATTGATAGCTTATTAGAACAAGGCGTACTTAGATCAGTAGCCTCCACTAATAATGCCCCGATTTGGCCAGTGAGAAAGCCCGATGGATCATGGCGACTGACCATCAATTACCGGGAACTCAACAAAGTCACCCCCGCAGCAGCCCCCACGGTAGCCACAAGTCCCGAGTCCATGCTCAAACAGGGACTCAACTCACGATATTTTACGGTTTGGGACGTCAGTAACGGATTCTGGTCCATTCCATTGGCAAAAGAGTGCCAGTATAAATTTGCCTTCACTTTTAACGGTCAGCAGTACACGTGGACATGCCTTCCTCAAGGATTCCACAACTCTTCCCCCCCCCCCTCCATTTTCCACCGACATCTGGCAAATGGATTATCAACATTTTCTTGCCCCGAATGTCTGGTCCAGTATGTGGACGTCCTATTACTGCAGACAGACACCAAGGCAGAGCACATCGAGCTTCTGGCCGAACTCCTGGAACTCCTACAGCAGATTGGTTGTAAAGTAAACCCCAAGAAAGCCCAACTTTTGAAAGACAAAGTGGTATATTTGGGAATGATTATCACGCATGGTAAACGCGAGATCGAGCATAAAAGAATTGATTCAATTGCCAAATTGCCCCTTCCCCAGAATATTTCAGCCCTCCGGTCGTTTTTAGGACTGGTTGGCTACTGCCGAAACCATATTGACGGTTTCGCCAGCAAGGCAGCGCCCCTCTCAGACCTCCAAAAGAAAGGAGCCCCCTGGGAATGGCTTCCGCGGCACACGGATGCTGTAGATGTTTTAAAGTGTGCGCTCATTACAGGTTCCAGACCAGCTTTCCCCCTATGCTATAGAGATAGCTAGCACAGATCGTACCCTTTCGGCCGTGCTCCTCCAGGAAGGGCACGAACAGTTAAGACCCGTGGCTTACGCCTCCAGAGTTTTAGATCCTGTGGAGCAGGGATTTTTGGCCTGTGAAAGGCACCTGCTCGCAGTTTTCTTTGCAGTTCAATACTTTTCATACATCACCGGACTAAACCCCATCACAATCCTCACGCAACGCCCCCCACCCAACTTTTACTAGACGGACGACTTAAGGATGGTACAGTAAGCCAGATTAGAGCAGCCAGATGGACCCTTCTTTTGCAGGGACGGGACATCACTGTTAAAAGGACCAAGACACACACTTTCCTAGCCGACAACCTTCAGCACCAACGCACCCCCCACGAATGTGAAATCATCTCACCGCACCACAACACAGGCCCCTTTATCGCGAAAACACCCCCCAAAAAGATAGGTACTTCACCCCAGAGACCCCAGCCCACAGATACGTGCGCACCCCTAAGGATTTATGTGGATGGTTCTTCCACAGTATTAGACGGGAAGCGCATTACAGGATGCAGCATCTATGTCGAGGACGCGCAGGGACACGCCCTTGAAGAAATCTCCTTAAAACTACCAGGACACTTAGGCGCGCAGGTGGCAGAACTAGCAGCCGTCGCGTACATTGTGAATTACCCAGATTCCTTCCCCAGCCCAGCAGACATATACTCGGACAGCCTCTATGTCTGCAACAGCCTCCCAGAATTCCTACCCCTGTGGAAAGCAAAAGGATTTGTTTCCGCAGACGGAAAACCTCTCCCTTCAGCCCCATTGCTCTGGCACATTTTAGACAAAGCACAGGACAGGATTTTTGGCATCGTTAAAGTCCGAAGTCACCACCGTTCCTCCCCACCTGGAAATGTAAAAGCTGACGCACTGGCTAAAACAGGTTCCAGGCATGGACATTTTTGGACACCCCCTGAAAGCGCCCTAGTGAATGCAGTTCCGGTCTCACAGACTAATATCGAGGATTTAGTGCAGGCCCAGAAGCAAGATAATAATCTCAGGGAGATTTTAAAAGGAAGCTTTCCAGCCCCATACAATAGGTTTCAAAATGCACTGACCACACATGACGGTGTGATCCTAAAAGACATCCTTTATGTGGTTCCTGAACAGGACAGCAATCGGCTCATTTGTTTGTTCCATGACAGTCATGGGCATCAGGGAATTGACCCCACTACAGCCCACCTCTGGCAGCTCTGTTGGTGGCCGAATTTAAAGGACGACGTCACGCGCTACGTTGAAAATTGCCTTATCTGTGCCCAAAACAATCCGGGCAGATACGTAAAGAAAGCTCAGCTTAGCCACACCCGCCCCGTTAATGGCCCCTGGACTAACCTCCAGATTGATTTTATAGGACCATTGCCCCCTAGCAGGAATGGTCACAAGTACGTGTTAGTTGTGATAGACACGTTTACAAAATGGGTAGAAGCCTTCCCATCTAGGACTAACACGGCAAAGAATACAGCAAAGATTTTAACCCACCACATCTTTACGAGATGGGGACTCCCCCACAGCATTGAATCCTTCCAAGGTTCCCATTTTACGGGACGTGTCATGAAGAACGTCCTCACGATATTTGGCATTACCCAAAAATTCCACACCGCATAGCAACCCCAGTCCAGTGGTATCGTGGAGCGAATGAGTCGGACCCCAAAGGCAACCCTCAGAAAAATGGTCCAACAAAACAGCACCACTTGGGATTCAGTCCTCCCTTTCGCATTAATGTTTTTACGTGACACCGTTTCAACATCTACAGGATACACCCCACACACTCTCATGACCGGATGCCCCATGAAAGGCACAGAATTTTTATTAGGACTTGACTTGACCAGCCCCGAAGTGACGGCCCTCACACACGAGAACGCAGTAAAACAGTGAGTCAAAAATGTAAAAACGGCTCAGCTAGCAGCCGCAGTAAAATTAGGCACTAGAAAGAAACAGAGCAAGGCCTGTTTCGACAAGACAGTGCATGCGACTGAGTTTGATATAGGACAGCAGGTCATGCTCTCTCCATTTACAACCCCAGCACATTCCTGTCACCAAAGTATTCGGGTCTGTACTCCGTTGCGGACAAAGTAAGCCCCTCCGTGTATAAAATTAAGTACCCCAACGGCAAGACTGCGTGGTTCCATATTAACCAGCTCCAGGCATATGGTTCGCAGTCTAACCACGCACATCACGTCATGCTCGATGCAGACCACACCCCGCCCACAGCCCACATATCCCTCCCCTCCCCCAACACGTCCACCCCATCCATGGACTCGACCTCGACTCCACCCCCAAACTCTAGACTCCGCCCCGGAACTCCCACAGACAGCAGCGACAGTGACTGTGACTCAGACAATAGCCACAGAAACGCCTCCCTACTATCCCCATGTAACAGGACCACACCCAGCGAATCTGACCACGATTCGAGTGATCCCTTCCTGATCACATTCCTCAACAAACCCCACCAAAGACCACCGCCCTACGATGACGACTCCGTCCCCACAGAATTAGATACAACATTTTGGCACAGCGACAATTCATACAGGCTCGTCCGAAACGACGAGATGGACCCTAAGTCACACCATGCAGCTTTAGCAACCCTCATCCATTCCAGAGTATGGCGTCCGGGAGAAGAGGATGACTTTGAGTCTGACTGCCAAAACGAGAACCCCTTTGCGACCCTGTTTGCAACTGATAACTGAGGTGTCCAGATGATGTTTTAAAAAGGAACCGCTTGGGAGAAACGGTGTCCTTTCTGATGGAACCTGCAGCATGTTGTTCAATGTTTGTTTGTTACTGTTATTGTTAAGTGTTGTTTGTACACTTGGAAGTTCCACGGCCACACGCCATATTTGTCGGCAGAAACCTGTGAAAACATGCCAGCAAGCTTATCGGCAGAAACCGCTGAGAGCTTGCCAGCCCCCGTTCATAACTGCTGATTTTCATTTCATTTGTCTGGTTCGACGGTAGAACCTTTACAGCAACCCCCACAATGACTACATTTTTGCCCGTTCTTGCTGGTTGCTCCGGCAGTGGAGAAATGGCATTGGTCTCCGCCCTGCCTGAGGACCCCCCTCTGGTCAGCTACGCTCGGGTAGAGCACATACGGCATTGATCACCGTCCTACCCGGGGATTCCATCCAAATCTTACCCGCTGCGGCCCATACGCACCCCATTTTTGGCTCATTATGTTCAAAATTCTTTTGTTTGGTTTTGGCAACCTACGGTTGCTTCCCTATGCTATTTACATCCTCAAACACTGGGATGGTAAATCACACAGGCTGCGAGACGGCTCGCAGTACGGCAGTATTTTCTTAGACGTCTTGTCCGAATATTCGGTTTTTTTTTAAAAATGAGAGAGTCACATATGGTGACCAATTATAAAGGGAAATTGGCACTAAAAGACAGACATGCTAACATTCAAGATATTGCACAAGATAGTAACGGATATTATGCTTGTGGCCATAGAACTCCGGAACCTCAGGAACTCCAGAGGAAGAAAAAGAAGAACACGGAAAGATGAAGACAAAGTTCACCTGGATCTTAACAGGATCCCTTCAGTTACACGCGGATGCTACCCCCCCTGAACCCTACCACACAGGCCGTGAATGATTCCCACCCCTACCATACACTACACCCTGATATGATTAACCCCGAGATAGTTACCGACACCACGACCTGGTGCGACAAGTTTCTAACCTGGTATTCACTATCATACGTAATTGAATCACTCTTAGTATTGGCGATATTCTGCAGCATCGTGCAGACTATCCACATGAGGAAATGGCGAAGGAGAGCCTACTGCTCTCGCACCCCGGTATACAGGATAAGATCCCCTATGTTCGGTCTACAATAAAGGACATTCGTTCGGCGTCATTTTGTTCAATAAAGAATGTAAACCTCTGTGCTTGACTGCCAAGCCAGACAAACTTGTGTTGCTGCTATTTGTACATTTAAAGTGTTGTAGATTATTTTTGATTGTTTGAGTGAGGATAGTTTATTGAGGATAGTTAGAGGTACCGTTTTTTTTAATGTTGTAAGCCTGTTATAACATAGCGCCACTTAGAATTGTTAGTTAAAAAAATTTCATACATAGTTATGGTCAGTGTAGAGGCCATGGAAGAGTGCTCGCTGGGTCAGGAAGTCAAGACAACGCAGTTATGTGATCCTTCACGCTTCGCGTTAGGGATCACAAAGAGGGAGTGTAGCCACCTGGGTTGGCCACTTCCCGACTTAAAATGGAGATCCGCAGAAGCTGCAGGGAAATTCAGCCAACGCAGGAAAAACTAGCAAGTGCAGAAATCCTGTGTATTAGAACTTGCAAAAGCCCAGACAGCACTGAAACTCTCAGCCATCTGCATACTAATGAGCGATCCCCGGGAACAATTGAAACATGTAAGGTGAATAAGGCCAAGCCAGACTCCTCGGCGCCAGCAGGAGCCAAGACAAAGGAAGGCCAACGGACACTCAGGAACCGCCCAGCGATCAGGGAACAGCTCCAGTATTGGAGAAATAGAGCCAAGTGATCGAAACGTAGTCCAATCACTTTGGCAGGGTCACTCAGCAACTCGAATCAACCCTCGACAGTGACCTGCCTCGCTGCCGCAACAACCAAGTAAGTCTCCAGTCAACGCACGCTACGAGATCGGCGGTCCGAGCTACCAGTCCATACCAGCTTTTGAATCCTGCAGACTCAGAATTGAACGAAAGGCCATTTGTTTCCCTGGCCTGGTGGGCCAGTTCCGAAGCTAAGTATAGGCCTTTTAGCGATAGAGATAGTCTAGAAAGTAGAGTTATATGCATGAGTAGTGATTTGCTGTGTATAATAAATGTGTTTTGATTTGAATCTTACTAATTGGTGTGTTGAGTTATTGATCAGTACTTGAACTTGAACCTCGTGGCGGTATCATAAAGATACCTGGCGACTCTAGAGCAAAGGTTATAGAAACAGAGTGTAGCCATGTAAAATGGCTAACTCCCTATTAGAATGGCCAAACCCCGATTTAAAATGGCGAACGGAAGAGGCTGATGGGAAAATCAGCCAATAGGACTCAAACAGACAGCTGCAGGTAAAACAGTGTATTCGCCTCTGGGGAAGTCAGTCCAGACCGATACCTGCAGCCATCAACATAACAACACCCCAGCCATCTGCATATAAAGTAGCAATCCCGGGAACAATATGCTACAAATTAGTAACACAAAGCCGACCCAGACTTTTCGGCGCCAGCAGGAGCTGACACAAAGAGAGGTTAACGACCACCCCTTGACCAAGGAATCGCTCCAGCATTGGAGAATATCGAACCAAGTGATTGGGACCAAGTCCAATCACTTGGAACCAGGTACAGGGTCCGCCCCGAGAGACGGGAAGCCCCTGGGGACTATAAGAATAGGGGCCAAGTTCAAATCGACCCTTCTTTCCCTTCTTCACTGCCCTTCTTCCCTTCGTCTCCTCTCTGCACCCTTGGAGACCCTTCTGCTGAAACGTAAGTCTTACTCCAACGTTCGCTACGAGATAGGCACTCCTGACTATCGACCTGTACCAGCTTTGAATCCCGCGGGCTCAGAACCCATACGAAAGGCCATTCGTTTCCCTGACCTGGTGGGCCGTTTCCAAAGTTAAGTATTGGCCTGTTAGTAGTAGGAAGTAGCTTAGAAGTAGAATTAATGACTTCCGGGTGCGGCTATGCAGAGCTAGGTCGCATATTCGGTAGCTCCCGCTTGGAATGGACTTTTGGGCTCTTTTGCAGGGCCCCCACGGCATTTGTTTGACATTTCCCGGTGTGGCAAGAGGACTGCAACACTCCCCTGATGGTGTCCCCCAGGAGTGTTGTGTCTTTTGGCTGCCAGGCCCGGCAGAAGCAGTGGAAGATTTGGCTGCAATCAGGATAAACAGGGCCCCTTCCAGCATGCAAGCGGGGGAAGAGCAAGCTTAAAGCTGCAAACAGTCCTGAGGACCTTTATCAAAAGTGAATTCTAACAGCAGAGGGAACAACTGTGAAAAGATCTCACCAGGGCCACTGAAGAAGCGGGGAAGAGGCTTCCGGTGGCGGCCATGGAGGAGTAGGTCACGCATTCGGCAACTCCCGTCTGGAACGGACACTTAGACCTTTTTCAGGAGTTTCCACGGACATTTTGGGGCAGATTGGTGAAGAGAACACTGCCAAAAGGATTCCCTCTCAAGACTTTTGGGCTCTTTTCAGGGCCCCCAAGGGCACTTTTTCGACGTTTCCCAGTGTGGGAAGGAGTTAATAATAGTTCCCCATCAGTATATGGCTTTAACTAGGAGCGGGGTGACAAAAAAGGTGGTGGTGGACCAGAAGAAGGGAGGGAAGAAGGACAAAATGGCGGCAGGCGGAGACCAGGCAGCGTGGAGGCAATGGGCGGAGGAGCAACAGGAGGGTATCCAGCGCTGCCTCAGAGAGATTAAAATGGACCTGCTAGAGCCGATGAAGGCTTCTATTGATAAGCTGCTGGAGACACAGACGGCCCAGGGTGTGGCGATCCGAGAGGCACAACAAAAGATCTCTGACAATGAGGACGAGATCTTAGCCCTGGTGGTAAAGGTGGAGGCACACGAGGCGCTCCACAAGAAATGGCAGGAGCGGTTCGAGGAGATGGAAAATCGGTCGAGGCGGAAGAATCTGCGGATTCTGGGCGCCCCGGAGGGGCCGGACGTGGGGGCCTATGTGGTCACCATGTTAAACTCGCTGATGGGAGCGGGGTCCTTCCAGGGGCCCCTGGAGCTGGAAGGGGACCATAGAGTGTTGGCGAGGAGGCCCAAGGCTAACGAGCCTCCGCGGGCGGTGCTGGTGCGGTTCCATCGGTTCGTCGATCGGGAGTGTGTGCTCAGGTGGGCCAAGGAGAGGAGCAGCAGGTGGGAGAACGCGCAAGTTCGGATATATCAGGACTGGAGTGCGGAGGTGGCGAAGAGGAGGGCCGGGTACAATCGAGCGAAGGCGGTGCTGCACAGGAAGGGGGTGAAGTTTGGCATGTTGCAGCCGGCGCGATTGTGGGTTACCTACAAGGACCGGCACCATTATTTTGAGTCTCCGGAGGAGGCGTGGGCCTTTGTTCAGGCCGAGAAGCTGGACACAGACTGAGGGTCGGGATGGGCGATTGGGGCCTGCGGTGGATATGTTATGCCTATTTTTGGTTCGGGGTGGGGGGGCCTTTGCATTGTTTTGGGTTTCTTTTTCTCTGTGTTTTTCTCTTTCGGGTTGGGGAGGGTGGATGGGGCGGTTTGGGCACTGTTTTGGTTACCGGGGCCTGGTAGGTGGAGAGCGCAGGATTTTTTTCCCGCGCCGAAGACTGGGGGGGGCGGGACCGGGGCGGGGAAGCGAGGAGTGTTTCCCGCGCTTAGAACGGAAGGGAAAGTCTGTCGATGGGGAGCGGGAGAGGAGGGTGTGCCACACAATGGGTGGAGCCGAAGGGGAGGCGGGAGTGGCCGGGGTCAGCAGGAGTCAGCTGACTTGCGGAAGTGCAATGGGGGGAGTAAACCAGCTAGGATGGGTCCTAGCCGGGGGGGTGGGGGAATCGAGTTGCTGCTGCTAAGATCAAGGAGGAGCTGGAGCGAGTGGGGTGGGTCAAGACGGGGGTATGCCGCTGTGGGGAACGGGCCGGGTGTGGGGTGCGGGCGCGTGGCTGGCCGAGAAGGGATCATGGCTAGTCGGCGGGGGAGGGGGGTGGGTAGCCCCCTAATCCGGCTGATAACCTGGAATGTAAGGGGACTGAATGGGCCGGTCAAGCGGGCCCGCGTGTTCGCGCACCTGAAGGGGCTCAAGGCGGATGTGGTTATGCTCCAGGAGACACACCTGAAGGTGGCAGACCAGGTAAGACTGAGGAAAGGGTGGGTAGGTCAGGTGTTTCATCCGGGGCTAGATGCCAAAAATCGAGGGGTGGCGATCGTGGTGGGAAAGAAGGTGTTATTCGAGGCGTCGAGCATTGTGGCAGATAATGGCGGTAGGTACATAATGGTAAGTGGTAAGTTGCAGGGAGAGAGGGTGGTACTGGTTAATGTGTATGCTCCGAACTGGGACGATGCGGGTTTTATGCGGCGTATGTTGGGTCGGATCCCAGACTTGGAAGTGGGGGGCCTAATAATGGGGGGAGACTTTAACACGGTGTTGGATCCTGCACTGGATCGCTCCAGGTCTAGGACGGGTAGGAAGCCGGCGGCGGCTAGAGTGTTGAGGGGATTTATGGACCAAATGGGAGGGGTGGACCCTTGGAGATTTGCAAGGCCGGGGGCTAGGGAATTTTCATTCTTCTCACATGTCCATAAGGCTTATTCTCGAATCGACTTTTTCATTTTGAGTAGGGCGCTGATAGCGAGAGTAGAGGATACCGAGTATTCGGCAATAGCCATTTCGGACCACGCCCCGCATTGGGTGGACTTGGAGATGGGGGAGGAGAGGGACCAGCGCCCGCTGAGGCGCTTGGAGGTGGGGCTGTTGGCGGACGAGGAGGCGAGCGAGCGGGTCCGAGGAAGTATAGAGAGGTACTTGGAGACCAACGACAACGGGGAGGTCCGAGTGGGGATGGTATGGGAGGCACTGAAGGCGGTGGTGAGGTGAGAGCTGATCTCCATCAGGGCCCACAAGGAGCGGGGGGAGAGGGAGAGGCTGGTGGGGGAGATGGTGAGGGTAGACAGGAGGTATGCGGAAGAACCTGAGGAAGGATTGTTGAGGAAGAGGCGCAGCCTCCAGGCCGAATTCGACCTGGTGACCACCAGGAAGGCGGAGGTGCATTGGAGGAAGGCCCAGGGGGCGGTCTACGAGTTTGGGGAAAAGGCAAGCCGGATGCTGGCGCATCAGCTTCGGAAGCGGGACGCAACTAGTGAGATCGGCGGAGTTAAGGACAGGGGAGGAAGCGTGGTGCGGAGTGGGGTTGGCATCAATGGGGTCTTCAGGGACTTCTACGAGGAATTGTACCGATCCGAGCCCCCACGGGAGGAGGGAGGGATGGGCCGTTTCCTGGACCAATTGAGGTTTCCAAAGGTGGAAGAGGGACTGGGGGCCCCGATTGGGCTGGAGGAGCTGATCAAAGGGATAGGAAGCATGCAGACGGGGAAGGCACCGGGGCCGGACGGTTTCCCGGTTGAGTTCTATAAAAAATATATGGACCTGTTGGGCCCGCTGTTAGTTAGGACCTTTAATGAGGCAAAGGAGGGAGGGGCTTTACCCCCGACGATGTCCCGGGCACTGATCTCCTTGATCCTGAAGCGGGACAAGGATCCCCTGCAATGTGGGTCTTACAGACCGATTTCCTTGCTAAATGTAGATGCCAAGGTGCTGGCGAAGGTCTTAGCCACGAGGATTGAGGATTGTGTGCCGCAGATCATCCATGAAGACCAGACAGGGTTTGTGAAGGGGAGACAGTTGAACGCGAATGTGCGGAGGCTTTTGAACGTTATCATGATGCTGGCGAGGGAGGGGGAGGCGGAGATAGTGGTGGCGATGGACGCTGAGAAAGCCTTCGATAGGGTAGAGTGGGGGTACCTGTGGGAGGTGCTGAAGAGGTTCGGGTTTGGGGAGGGGTTTGTCAGGTGGGTTAGGCTGTTGTACGAGGTACTGATGGCGAGTGTGGCCACAAATAGAAGGAGGTCCGAGTACTTTCGGTTGCACCGGGGGACGAGACAGGGGTGTCCCCTGTCCCCCCTGCTCTTCGCACTGGCGATTGAACCCCTGGCTATGGCACTGAGAGAGTCGAGGAACTGGACGGGGTTGCTGCGGGGTGGGGAGGAGCAGAGGGTGTCGCTTTATGCGGACGACCTGCTGCTGTATGTGGCGGACCCGGTGGGAGGAATGCCAGAGGTAATGAGGATGCTTAGGGAATTTGGGGACTTTTCGGGGTACAAGCTCAATATGGGGAAGAGCGAGCTGTTCGTAGTTCAGCTAGGGGACCAGGAGAGGGGGATTGGCGAGCTCCCACTAAAAAGGGCGGAGAGGAGTTTCAGATATTTGGGGGTCCAGGTAGCAAGGAGCTGGGGGGCCCTGCATAGGCTTAACTTTACAAGGCAGGTGGAACAAATGGAGGAGGAGTTCAAGAGGGGGGAAGCGTTGCCGCTGTCCTTGGCGGGTAGGGTGCAGTCAATCAAAATGGCGGTGCTCCCAAGGTTTTTGTTCCTGTTCCAGTGCCTCCCCGTGTTTATCCCAAAGGCTTTTTTCAGGCTGGTTAACAGGAGTATAATGGGGTTTGTGTGGGCGCGAGGCACTCCGAGGGTGAGAAGGGTGTTCCTGGAGTGGAGTAGAGATAGGGGGGGGGGCTGGCGCTGCCCAACCTCTGTGGGTACTACTGGGCCGCCAATGCTACAATGGTGCGCAAGTGGGTGATGGAGGGAGAGGGGGCTGCATGGAAGAGGCTGGAGACGGCGTCCTGTGTGGGTACGGGTCTGGGGGCGCTGGCAACGGCACCGCTGCCACTCCCTCCAAGGAGGTATACCACGAGCCTGGTGGTGGTGGCGGCCCTCAAAATTTGGGGGCAGTGGAGGCGGCATAGGGGGGAAGTTAGGGCCTCGGCGTGGACCCCATTACGGGGGAACCACCGGTTCGCCCCAGGAAGAACAGGTGGAGGGTTTTCGGGATGGCACAGGGCAGGCATACGAAAGTTGGGGGACCTGTTTGTGGACGGGAGGTTCGCGAGCTTGGGTGAGCTGGAGGAGAAGTACGGGCTCCCCCCCGGGAACACCTGCAGGTACTTACAGGTAAGGGTGTTTGCCAGATGGCAGGTGGTGGAATTCCCGTGGCTACGGTCACACACAGTACAGTACAGGGTGCTCTCGGGGGGGGTGGGTGGGAGTGGGGAAGATCTCGGAAACTTACCAGGTGATGCAGGAGGAGTTGGGAGAGGAGATCGAAGAGGGGACGTGGGCAGATGCCCTGGGGAGGGTGAACTCTTCCTCTTCATGCGCGAGGCTCAGCCTCATACAGTTTCAGGTGCTGCACAGGGCACACATGACCGGGACAAGGATGAGCTGGTTCTTTGGGGGTGAGGACAGGTGTGTTAGGTGCTCAGGGAGCCCAGCAAATCACACCCATATGTTCTGGGCATGCCCAGCGCTGGAGGAATTTTGGAAGGGCGTAGCGAGGACGGTGTCGAGGGTGGTAGAATCCAGGGTCAAGCCGTGCTGCAATATTTGGGGTGGCAGAGGAGCCGGGAGTGCAGGAGGCGAAAGAGGCCGGAATTCTGGCCTTTGCGTCCCTGGTAGCCCGGCGGAGGATTCTCCTTCAGTGGAAAGATACGAGGCCCCCAAGTGTGGAATCCTGGATCAGCGATATGGCAGGGTTCATTAAATTGGAGAGGGTGAAATTCGCCTTGAGAGGGTCGGTACAAGGGTTCTTTAGGCGGTGGCAACCGTTCTTAGAATTTCTGGCAGAACGCTAGACATTGGTCAATGGCAGCAGCAGCTCGGGGGGGGGGGGGGGGCGGGTTTACTTTATTTTTGTTTATGTTATTTACACTGGAGTGTCTGAGGGAGTGGATACACCTGTTGTCTTAAGTCGGGGTGTTAATGTTAATTTACTATTTATGTACAGGGGTGGGGAGGGGTTTGGGGGGGTTGCTTTTTTAGATTGTGTTTTGTACTTAACCCTGTTGGGTTCTTTTTTCTTTCTCATTTTGTTATTGATATTTTATGAAAACCTTTAATAAAAATTATTATTTTTTAAAAAGAAGTAGAATTAATGTATAAGTATTAATTGATGTATATAATAAATGAGCATTGATTTAACTCTTACTAAGCGGTGTGTTGGATTATTGATCATTACTCGGACTTGAACCACGTGGCGGTATCAGAAAGATACCTGGCGACTCAAGAGCAAAGGTGACAGAATTAGAGTAATTAAACTAAGGCTAAAACGAGCAACATTTTGGCGACATCCTGACGGGACCCGATCTAGAAGTGGAAAACCACTCCGGGAGAACCCAAGAAATTTGAATTAGAAACCCAATTGGAAACAGAAAACGACACGTGTTCAAGCAGTTCTGATTAATAGTCATAATTCGGAAGTGTGTGTATGCATGCGTAACTAACAGGGCTATAAGGTAAAACTGATAGATTTTTGTTGCGTCAAAACTGTCGGAAGTCTGTATTTTCGGAAAATAGCGAAAGCCGTACCCGCATTTACACACCGCCTTAGCCCACTGTTCCAAATTTAGAAGAAGCAGTCGGATAGGAAAGATGGCCATGCAGGCAATGCAGCGCCTCATGAACCCTGAGGAATTTGCGGTTGCAGCGACCAGCAGCAGTAAAGTGGGATAGTGTCCCACTTGGGAAGAGGAAATCCAGAAATATCTCAAGGGCAAAGGATGGCCCATGTGGAATGATTTCTGCGATAATGAGGAATCGGGTCCCGGGAGTATAGGGCATACTTGGTGGGAGAACCTGAGCGAGATACACAAAAAGAGCTTGGGAAAAGCTCGCAAGCCGATGACAATCGTGTCTTGTTTGGCACAATTGCGAGGCACAGAGGAGGTCGTCAAGACGCTCCGCAAAAAGTTGAGGGCATACATCGGACGAGTAAAGTCGATGTAAGCGAAGTTGAGAAAGAGAATTTAGAATTAAGGAGGAAATTGGCAGCAAAGGATGAAGAGGTGGCTGACGCCAAACGGGGTCACCAGTCTTGTCTGGCGCATTTAAGCAGTTTCCAGTCACAGTATGAAAAGGCCTATCAGGAAACGCAACGTGCAGTCCTGGTAAGAGAAGAGACAGAAACAGGTAGAGGCATTACAGAAACAGTGTAGTGATCTCAAGGCAGCATTAAGAGCGCTCCATGCTGCCACCACAGAACAAAGACAAAGCACGCTAGATCACGCAAAGTGCCAGAAGCAGATTGCAGACCTGCAATCACTGCTTTCTGTCCAGAAAGGTTTTCAGGAAACCTTTGGGGAAAAGTTAGACCAGGAAGACGGCCCTGATTGGGAAGAGTTACAAGAAACAGCACAGAGATATGTTCAGGGAACATGTGCTCAGGGAAAGACCCAAAAGAGAAAAGCACCCCAACCCCCCACACAGCAGGTAGTTCAGGCTCCAATGAACCCTGTAATCACCCACCGCACAGCCACATCGGACGATGCGGAATACCTATATTCCACCCCCTTACCAGTGACCCAATTACGGGATGCGTGCGAGAAGATCACACCGTTCCTCCCCGCTTCAGACCCCCACCATTTCTTTGCCACAGTTAAACATCAGGTGAACATGTACGGCCTGGATGAGCTAGAGCATGTAAAGCTCATGGTTCTAAGTTTAGACCCTTCAGTAGCAGCAGCCCTTCCCGACCCACAGAATGTAGGAGGAGGCACCCTTGCAGAAATGCATACCGCGATCCTGGATGCGATCGGGTGTAACCGGGGTGACCCCGTAGATGGCCTCAACAAATGTAGGCAGAAGAAATCCGAGCACCCCACAGCGTTCGCAGGACGCCTGTGGATCCACTTTGCAGCAGTCTTTGGAGACGTAGACCGTGCCCAGTTGTCCCCAGACAATATGGCCAAATGGACCCGCACCCTTATCTCCCATGTCACAGATGCAGGACAGAATGCCTGTACTAGTAATGATCCCTCAGAAGAGGCCCATAGCGAGAAGTGGGTAGTTAAAAGATTGTCCCGCGTTTGGGAGCAGTCTGCCCAGAGTAAACCCACAGCTAAAACCACCGAAGCAAAGCAAGACATGCAGGCAGTAAAAGCAACACATCACAACCCCGCCTGGGTAAATGAGGGAAAGAACAGCCCCCCCACCCAAGTCACTAGAGTGTTACAACTGCGGACAGTTGGGACATTTCGCAAAAGAGTGCAATGGCCCTAAAAAGCCACAGAGAGCCCAGCAGACGGGCACTCTGATTAAGAAAAGGACAGAGCCCATCCATAGCGTTAGCGCCCGTTCGGATCAGATGGACTTGACCGGAACGGACTGACGGTGTACCCCCAGTTGGGTCTGCGACACCCTTTGGGATAGGTCAGGACGACCCGTAGTCGCAGCGAAAATTCGGGGACAGCCTATCGAATTTCTTTGGGACACAGGAGGGTCCCGCACCACCATAAATTCCTCCACCCTATTTCAAAAAGACACGTGGCCCACTACAGCCACTATCACCCTCAGCGGCTTTACAGGCCACTCACAGCAGGGACACATCACAGCCCCTGTACCCATTCAAATTGGTAACATAACCACAAAACACCCCGTAGTTTTAGTAGACCTGCCCCACACAGCAGAACACATTCTGGGAATTGACTTCATGAATTCCCACCACCTTTCATTCGATCCAGTCAACCAGTGTGTCTGGAAGATGGCAAAATCTGCTAGAGCCCCCGCAACGCTCAACATAGGCGAATATATGAACAAAATCAGCGCCGTAGGCGAATTTTGGTTCAACCTGACCACGCTTCGTACGGACAAGCACGTTAGGGCAGTCCTGCAAAAGAACAGGGCAGCATTCGCGACCCACAAGCACGACTGTGGACGGATGACTGGCTCCATACAAGTAACAGCTCCTGACCCTAGACCCCAAAACAGTACGGGTTTCCCCAAGAGGCAGAGGGAGAAATCTCAAAAGTAATAGAAAGCTTATTAGAGCAGGGCGTATTTAGATCAGTAGCCTCCACTAATAATGCCCCGATTTGGCCAGTAAGAAAGCCCGATGGATCATGGCGACTGACCATTGATTATCGGGAACTCAACAAAGTCACCCCCGCAGCAGCCCCCACAGTAGCAACAAGTCCCGAGACCATGCTCAAGCAGGGAATCAATTCCCGCTACTTCACGGTTTTGGACATCAGTCATGGATTCTGGTCCATTCCATTGGCAAAGGCGTGCCAGTACAAATTTGCCTTCACCTTTAAAGCACAGCAGTACACGTGGACATGCCTGCCACAAGGCTTCCACAACTCCCCCTCCATTTTCCACCGACAGCTGACAAATGGTTTAGCCAAATTCTCTTGCCCCGAATGTCTGGTACAGTGTGTAGACGACCTACTACTGCAGACAGACACCAAGGAAGAGCACATTGAGCTGTCCGAACTCCTGGAATTGTGTTACATTCAATTGGTTGTAAAGTCAATCCCAAAAAGGCCCAGATTTTGGAAGATAAGGTGATATATTTGGGAACAATTATCACGCACGGTAAACGCGAGATCGAGCATAAAAGAATTGACTCGATCGCTAAATTGCCCCTTCCCCAGAACGTTTCAGCCCTCTGGTCGTTTTTAGGACTGGTTGGCTACTGTCGAAACCACATTGACGGTTTTGCCAGCAAGGCAGCGACCCTCTCAGATCTCCTAAAGAAAGGAGCCCCCTGGGAATGGCTTCCGCAGCATACGGATGCTGTGGACTCTTTAAAACAGGCACTCATAGCAGCCCCCGCATTACATGTTCCAGACCTGCTTTCCCCTTACGCCATAGAGGTAGCGACCACAGACCGCACCCTCTCAGCCGTGCTCCTCCAGGAAGGGCATGACCAGTTAAGAACCGTAGCTTACGCCTCCCGACTTTTAGATGCTGTGGAGCAGGGATTTTCAGCCTGTGAGAGGCACCTGCTCGCAGTTTTCTGTGCAGTCCAGTCCTTTTCATATATTACCGGACTGAACCCCATCACAATTCTGACCGAACACACACCCACCCAACTTTTACTGGACGGACGACTCAAGGACGGTACCGGCAGCCAAATAAGAG
Organism: Scyliorhinus torazame; assembly: GCF_047496885.1. NCBI lineage: Eukaryota > Metazoa > Chordata > Chondrichthyes > Carcharhiniformes > Scyliorhinidae > Scyliorhinus > Scyliorhinus torazame. The sequence continues at coordinate 131,476,561 of NC_092716.1, forward strand.
CAGCCAGGTGGACCCTTCTCTTGCAGGGACGGGACATCACAGTAAAAAGGACAAAGACACACACCTACTTAGCGGACAATTTGCAGTACCCCGGAACACCCCATGAATGTGAGATCATCTCTCCACACCCCCCAGAAAGATAGGAGATTCAACTCAGAGGCCCCCGCACACGGACACGTGTGAACCCATTAAGATCTATGTGGATGGATCTTCCACAGTCTTAGATGGGAACGCATAACAGGTTGCGGGATTTATGTTGAGGACGGGCAGGGACGCGCCCTTGAGGAAATAGCATTGAAACTACCCGGACACTTAGGCGCGCAGGCAACAGAGCTTGCGGCCATTGCATATATAGTAGAGCACCCGGATTCCTTCCCCAGCCCAGCAGACATATACTCGGACAGCCTCTATGTCTGCAACAGCCTCACGGAATTCCTGCCCCTGTGGGAAGCAAGAGGATTTGTTTCCGCAGATGGGAAGCCCCTCCCCTCAGCCCCATTACTCCGCCATATTTTAGAAAAAGCCCAGAACAGGACTTTTGGGATCATAAAAGTCCGCAGTCACCATCGTTCCTCCCCCCCTGGAAATGTAAAAGCCGACGCACTGGCTAAAGCAGGTTCCAGACATGGGTATTTTTGGAAACCCCCTGAAAGTGCGCCAGTGAGTGCAGTTCAGGTCACACAGACTAGAATAGAGGATCTAGTAGAGGCCCAGAAGCAGGACAGCAATCTCTCGGAGATTGTAAAAGGAAAGTATCCCGCCTCCTACGAGAGGTTTATAAACACACTGACCACACATGACGGTATGGTGTTAAAGAACACCCTCTATGTAGTTCCTGAACAGGACAGGAACCAATTGATTTGTTTGTTCCATGATGGTCATGGACATCAGAATCGATCCCACTACAGCCCACCTCAAACAGCTTTGTTGGTGGCCGAATTTAAAGGATGATGTAAACCATTGCATTAGAATTGTCTTATCTGTGCGCAGAACAACCCCGACAGATATGCCAAAAAGGACTAACTCAGCCACACCCGACCAGTTAATGGCCCCTGGACTAACCTCCAGATTGATTTTATAGGTCCACTGCCCCCTTGCAGGAATGGCTATAAATATGTACTTGTGGTCATAGACACATTTACAAAATGGGTGGAAGCATTTCCAGCCCGCACCAACACTGCGAAAACCACAGCCAAGATTCTAACCCACCACATCTTTACAAGATGGGGACTCCCCCACAGCATTGAATCCGACCAAGGTTCTCACTTTACGGGACGTCCTCACGATATTTGGCATCACCCAAAAATTCCACATTGCATACCACCCACAGTCGAGTGGTATCGTGGAGCGCATGAATCGGACCCTAAAATCCACCCTCAGAAAAGTGGTCCAGCAAAACAACACCACTTAGAACATAGAACATAGAACAATACAGCGCAGTACAGGCCCTTCGGCCCACGATGTTGCACCGAAACAAAAGCCATCTAACCTACACTATACCATTATCATCCATATGTTTATCCAATAAACTTTTAAATGCCCTCAATGTTGGCGAGTTCACTACTGTAGCAGGTAGGGCATTCCACGGCCTCACTACTCTTTGCGTAAAGAACCTACCCCTGACCTCTGTCCTATATCTATTACCCCTCAGTTTAAGGCTATGTCCCCTCGTGCTAGCCATTTCCATCCGCGGGAGAAGGCTCTCACTGTCCACGCTATCTATCCCTCTGATCATTTTGTATGCCTCTATTAAGTCTCCTCTTAACCTTCTCTCTAACGAAAACAACCTCAAGTCCATCAGCCTTTCCTCATAAGATTTTCCCTCCATACCAGGCAACATCCTGGTAAATCTCCTCTGCACCCGTTCCAAAGCCTCCATGTCCTTCCTATAATGCGGTGACCAGAACTGTACGCAATACTCCAAATGCGGCCGTACCAGAGTTCTGTACAGCTGCAACATGACCTCCTGACTCCGGAACTCAATCCCTCTACCAATAAAGGCCAACACTCCATAGGCCTTCTTCACCACCCTATCAACCTGGGTGGCAACTTTCAGGGATCTATGTACATGGACACCTAGATCCCTCTGCTCATCCACACTTTCAAGAACTTTTCCATTAGCCAAATATTCCACATTCCTGTTTTTCCTTCCAAAGTGAATCACCTCACACTTCTCTACATTAAACTCCATTTGCCACCTCTCAGCCCAGCACTGCAGCTTATCTATATCCCTCTGTAACCTGCTACTTCCTTCCACACTATCGACAACACCACCGACTTTAGTGTCGTCTGCAAATTTACTCACCCACCCTTCTGCGCCTTCCTCTAGGTCATTGATAAAAATGACAAACAGCAACGGCCCCAGAACAGATCCTTGTGGTACTCCACTTGTGACAGAACTCCATTCTGAACATTTTCCATCCACCACCACCCTCGGTCTTCTTTCAGCTAGCCAATTTCTGATCCACATCTCTAAATCACCCTCAATCCCCAGCCTCCGTATTTTCTGCAATAGCCTACCGTGGGGAACCTTATCAAACGCTTTGCTGAAATCCATATACACCACATCAACTGCTCTACCCTCGTCTACCTGTTCAGTCACCTTCTCAAAGGTGACTGAACTTGGGACTCAGTCCTCCCTTTTGCGCTGATGTTTTTGCGTAACACTGTTTCCACCTCCACAGGTTACACCCCACACACTCTCATGACCGGACGCCCCATGAAAGGGACAGAATACTTGTTAGGTTTAGACCTGACCAGCCCCGAAGTAACGGCCCTTGCCCACGAGAAAGCCGTGGAGCAATTAGTTGCAAATGTAAAAACGGCTCAGTTAGCAGCCGCAGTAAAATTGGACACCAGAAAGAAACTGAGCAAGGCTTGTTTCGACAAGACAGTGCATGCGACTGAGTACAGTATCGGACAGCAAGATATGCTCTCTGTATATAACCCCAGCACATTCCTGTCACCTAAATACTCGGGTCCGTATTCCATTGCGGACAAAGTAAGCCCATCCGTTTACAAAATAAAGTACCCCAATGGTAAGACTGTGTGGTTTCACATAAACCAGTTGAAGGTTTATGGAGCACAGTCGAACCACGCACACCACGTCATGCTCGACGCAGCACACCACGCCCCGCCCACAGCCAACCTAACCCTACCAACCCCCACCACGTCCAGCCCAGCCACGGACTCGACCTCGACTCCACCCCCAAAATATACACTCCGCCCCAGAACGCCCACAGACTGCAGCAGCAGAGACAGCGACTGTGACTCGGACGATGGCCACATCACGCCTCCCCACTATCCCCATCCAACCGGACCCACACCCAGCGACTACGACTACGATCCCAGTGATTCCCCCCCCCCCCGATCACTTTTCTAAATAAACCCCACCACACTGACGACCCTGATTTTGTCCCCACCCAACTAGACACCAATTATTGGCACCGTGACAACTCATACCGACTCGTCCGCAACAACGAGAGCAACCCCAACTCACACCATGCAGCCCTTTCAGCCCTAATCCACTCCAGAGTCTGGCACCCGGGAGAAGAGGATGACCTTGGGTCTGACTCCCAAGCCGCCAACCCCTTTGCGACCCTCTTCGCAACCGAGAACTGAGGTGTCCAGATGATGTTTTAAAAGGAGCCGCTTGGGAAAAGTGTTGTCCTTTCTGATGGAACCTGCAGAATGTTTTCTGTTGTTTTGTAAGTTTGTTACATGTTGTATGTCCGACAGGAGAATTTTTATCACTGCCACACGCCCATTCGGCCGAAACCTCTGGGGACTTGCGCTCAGAGACCCACCGTTACCAGACGCTTGTTCAGCGGAACTAGCTTATCTGCAGATACTGGTCAAGAGATCACACGCTTGTGCAGAGGAACTAGCTTTTAAGCTGATACTTGTTCAGGTATCAGACGTCCGATCATAACTGCCCTTCTGGTTCGAAGGATAAGAACCACTACGGCAGCCCCACCACGATGACTATATTTTTGCCCGTTCTTGTCGGTTGCTCAGGCAGTGGAGAAACGGCTTGAGATCCGCCCTGCCTGGGACCCCCCCCCCCCCGCTGGTCAAACACGCTCGGGTAGGGGAGATACGGCATTGGTAGCCGTCCTACCTCTTACCCGTCGCGGCCCATACGCACCTCATTTGGCATTTTTCATTTCAAAAAGTTTTGTTTGTTTAAGGAACCTTTAGGTTGCCCGCCATCTGCTATTTACATCCTGGAACATTTGGATGGTAAATCAGCACTGGTTCATGATTGGGAAGTGTGCCGTGTCCTAAAATTTGGTTTTTAAAAAAAAATGAGGGAGTCACACATAGTGACCAATTATAAAGGGAATAATTGGCACCAAAGGACAGACACACTAGCATACCAGATATTAAACAAATATAGTTACAGACACTATGCTTGTTTTTACAGAATTCCTGAATCTCCAGGACCGAAGAACACAAAGAGAAGAGAAGAAAGAGAAGGAAAGAGAACAGCCATGAGGACTTCCTTCATCAAGATCAACATACTGTTTTTGGACATTTGGTTGCGCGTGACCGCGAACCCCATGACTTCAAATCCCCCAGCCGTTAATGTTTCACTGCCCCGCAGTACCCAGAGCCCAGTCACCAGCGACACTGCATCATCTTGGTGTGCCAGGTTCATAACCTGGTACTCCCTGTCCTATGTGATCGAAGCACTATTAGTGTTGGCGATACTCTGCTGTGTAGTGCAGACTATGCGCCTACGTAAATGGAGAAGGAGAGCCCACGCGCTCAAACCACGGTATATCGGATCAGATCCCCTATGTTCGGTTACGACCAGACCCCCGACCCCCGCGATCTATAATAAAATAATAAAGTGCATTCACTTGCGTTTATTTTTGCTGTTGTAAATAAAGAGATGTAAAAAAAAACTTTTTCATGAGAAAAAAAAATTGTATGATCCTGAGCTTGACTGCCAAGCCAGGAAAGACTGTATGAAATACTGTGATTCTTGTTGTATGCTTGAGGAAGGTAGGAAAATGGAATGTTTAGCGAGTGTAATATGTTAAGGATAAGTTAGAGGTTCCAAGTTTGTTGTTTTGTAATGCATGTCCCTGTCTGACATAGCGCCCGTCGAATTGTTAGTGAAAAATTTTTGTACATAGCTATGGTCAGTGCAGAGGCCATGTAGGAGGTGTCCCCCCCCCCCCCCCGGTCAGGGAATGGAAAATAACAATTATGATGTGATCCTTCACGCTTCGCGTTAGGATCACAAGGAGGGAATGTAGCCATGTAAAATGGCTAACTCCCGATTAGAATGGCGAACGGAAGAGGCTGATGGGAAAATCAGCCAACAGGACTCAAACAGACAGCTGCAGGTAAAACAGTGTATTCGCCTCTGGGGAAGCCAGACAGAATCGCTACCTGCAGCCATCAACACAACAACACACCAGCCATCTGCATAGTAATCAGCCATCCCCGGGAACAATTGTTACAAATTAGCAACTCAAAGCCGACCCATACCTTTCGGCGGCAGCAGGAGCTAACACAAAGAAAGGTAAACGACCACCCCTCGATCAAGGAATCGCTCCAGCATTGGAGAATATCGAACCAAGTGATTGGGACCAAGTCCAATCACTTGGGACCAGGTACAGGGTCCGCCCCGAGAGGCGGGAAGCCCCTGGGGACTATAAGAATAGGGGCCAAGTTCAACTCGACCCTTCTTTCCCTTCTTCACTGCCCTTCTTCCCTTCGTCTCCTCTCTGCACCCTTGGAGACCCTTCTGCTGAAACGCAAGTCTTACTCCAACGTTCGCTACGAGATAGGCACTCCTGACTATCGACCTGTACCAGCTTTGAATCCCGCAGGCTCAGAACCCATACGAAAGGCCATTCGTTTCCCTGATCTGGTGGGCCGTTTCCAAAGTTAAGTATTGGCCTGTTAGTTGTCGGAAGTAGCTTCGAAGTAGAATTAATGTATAAGTATTAATTGCTGAATATAATAAATGAGCGTTGATTTAACTCTTACTAAGCAGTGTGTTGGATTATTAATCATTACTCGGACTTGAACCACGTGGCGGTATCAAAAAGATACCTGGCGACTCAAGAGCAAAGGTGACAGAATTAGAGCAATTAAACTAAGGCTAAAACGAGCAACAAGAGCAAATTCAGTAAAGACCCAACGGGCAACGAATTAAGAGCCAACCAAAGTTAGCGACACTCCCCCCTGCTCTCTCCCCCGCTTACTCCCCCCCCCCCACTCTCTCCCCCAACTCTAGTTCCCCCATTTCTCTTGATCCCTCCCTCACCCGCTTGCCTGTCCCAGATCCCCCGCCCTCCAATGCCCCCTCATACAATCCCCATTTTCTGTTCTGCAGAAACGGAGTTCACAACTGATTACAAAAAAGATGAAAGGAAGAAAAATGAAATTAAAAAGTAAATGCTTCGGGACGAACGAGAATGGTTCTGTGGAGAGAACTTTGTGAGAGAGGGAACCTGAGGGCCCGGGTGATTTATTGAATATATTCAAGGCTGATTTGGGCAGATTTTGAGCAGTAAGATATTCAGGGGGTCAGGATGAAAGGCATGAAGGACAGAAACATATGTGCCGTGATCTCCCTCAATCTCATTCTCAGGACAACACAGTGGGTAGCACTGCTGGCTCACAGCACCTGGGACCCGGGTTCAATTCCAACCTTTGGCCTGTGTGTGGAGTTTGCACGTTCTCCCTGCGAGTTTCCTCCAGGTGCTCCGGTTTCCTCCCACAGTCCAAAGACAGGCAGGTTCGGTGGGGTTACAGAGATAGGTTGGGGGCGTGGGCTCAGGTGGGGGGCCCTTTCAGAGGGTCGGTGCAGACTCGATGGGCCGAATGGCCTCCTTCTGCACTCTCGGAATTCTATGTTTCTAAAGGGATGGCGCTGAAAACTTTTTTTTACTTCAATTATACGCACCGTTCAATTCTCAGCTGTCAATCTACAACCATCTCTCCTGCTCTGATTATTAATTCTGTGCCTATCCCCCACTCCCGTCCCACAAGATACGAGAGGCTTCAGAAGTCTAATATCCGTTGGCAGGAATCAAAGAACTAATTCTGTCAGGAGTGTGTGTTAATCTGGAGAACAGCATCACACCTTCCCCGACAAGGTGGCCCTTGTACTGTTTCGGGCTTGAATGTCTGATGAGACAGGAGATTGAGGAACTGGTTCACGTTTGCTCTGCAGCTGGTTCATTCCCTCTCCAAGCTAACCAAAGGTGGCTCAGAATAGCACAGCAGCTGTCCAGGGGGATGGAGGGAGGGGGTTCAGGGACTGGCAGGAGCCTCAGTGAAAACTGTCTTCCAACAAATCAAAGACATTCCCCTTTTTCCGACACTCCCCTGTCAGAGGGGAATCAGGTGTTTTCCTGTTTCGTGGAAAACTGACAGCCTCTGTCCAGTGGAGAACAACTAATTCAGTCAGCCTTTTTGGAGAATTTAGATTCCAGCCACAGCTGACCAGGGAGTCAGGAGAGGTGGGGGGGGGGGGAGAGAACCTGGCACATCGGGCTGTTACTGGTTTGAAGATTAACAGTTATGTTGGTGACATGTTTTAACAGAGCATCTGTTTAGTGTAACTTTAAATGGGTTAGGTAGCTGGGTATATAAATAGAGCTATGCTTTGAAAAATCCTGAAACAAGGAGCTTTATATGGTAATAAAATCAAAGCTTTTTATGAAGCGAGAGCGCTGACAAAGATCTAATTGGTCCAATGCTCGCAAAGGGCAATTAAGAACCAGATTTCAGATGGCACAAATAATCAGCTAGCATTCCACTGTTCTAGAAAGGTGTGGGGTTCCTGTTCAGCTCTTTATCATTATTATTTTTAAAATTTAGAGTATCATAGATTGTCATAGAATTTACAGTGCAGAAGGAGGCCATTCAGCCCATCGAGTCTGCACCGGCTCTTTGAAAGAGCACCCTACCCAAGGTCAACACCTCCACCCTATCCCCATAACCCAGTAACCCCACCCAACACTAAGGGCAATTTTGGACGCTAAGGGCAATTTATCATGGCCAATCCACCTAACCTGCACATCTTTGGACTGTGGGAGGAAACCGGAGCACCCGGAGGAAACCCACGCACACACGGGGAGGATGTGCAGACTCTGGGACCTCGAACCTGGGACCCTGGAGCTGTGAAGCAATTGTGTTATCCACAATGCTACCGTGCTGCCCCTAATCCAATTCATTTTTTCCAATTAAGGGGCAATTTAGCGTGGCCAATCCACCTAACCTGCACATCTTTGGGTTGTGGGGTGAAACCCACGCAAACACGGGGAGAATGTGCAAACTCCACACGGACAGTGACCCAGAGCCGGGATCGAACCTGGGACCTCGACACCGTGAGGCTAACCACTGCACCACCCCTCTTTATCATTATGAAGGGGTTTGAGATGCTAGCTTTAGGCAAACCAGACACACTTGTAGAGGGGGACTTGGGGCTTTTAAACCTACAAATAAATCTAACGGGGAATTCAGAAGAGTTAGAATGTGTAACTCATTCTCACTGGAAGTCAGTCCGGTTAATCGTATGGATGTAAAGGGAAGTTAGATATATGTGGGCAGCACGGTAGCACAGTGGTTAGAATAGTTCTTTCACAGCTCCAGGGTCCCAGGTTCGACTCCCGTCTTGGGTCACTGTCTGTGCGGAGTCTGCACGTTCTCCCCGTGTGTGCGTGGGTTTCCTCCGGGTGCTCCGGTTTCCTCCCACAGTCCAAAGATGTGCAGGTTAGGTGGATTGGCCATGATAAATTGCCCTTAGTGTTGGGTGGGGTTGCTGGGTTGTGGGGATGGGGTGTAGGTGTTTGACCTTGGGTAAGGTGCTCTTTCAAAGAGCCGGTGCAGACTCGATGGGCTGGGTGGCCTCCTTCTGCACTGTAAATTCTATGTGAGAGAAAGGAATAGAGGGCCCTGTTGTTGGAGTGAGATTGAGGGAGGTGGGTTGCTGAATGTCCGGTTCCTACACCGTGTCATTCCATCTTCAAAATGCAAAGAGCGAGATTCTCCGTTTCAGAGACTATCAGCGCGGACAGGTCCCCACTCGGTGCCTGTAAGGACCCTGTGGCATAGACGTTCAGGGAAACCATCACTTTAATGGCCACCAGGAGCAAGTGGCCTCCCCCATACCCCCGTGCTGCCAGGTGAGCCATGATCTGGCAGATATATCGCACGGTCCACTTGCTCAGCGGGAGTCTTCAACGGCATTGCTGGTCGAGCAGACCCTCGCATGAGACGCTGTCGGTACACACGAGGCCTCATGAGGTGCCTTCTTCCCACATCCTCGGCCTGTTGGGTGGCCAGCTCCCCATCCTCACCGGCTGCCTCCTGCTCCTCGTGGGGCAGGCCCCGCTGATGCTGGGTCCTCCCCGAGCAGCCTCAGTGCATCCCGCAGGGCTACGGCAGCCAGGAGCTAGGCCACCATTTCTGGTTGAATTCTGATAGACATTGTCTGCAGGGGGTGAAAGTCAGACATGTTAACCTGATGCGTATCCCGTGCCCAAACCAGGTCCTACACGGTGGCACTGCAGGCCCTGCCCCCGCATATTCCCCTCCCCTAGCCCCCCCTTCCCCACTACCGGCCGTTCTCCCTGGCACACTGCCCTCTGCACCTCTGGCCCTGATGCCCATGCTCGCGCCTCTGCATGTCCTACCTCCTCCCCTTCATCAGCCATGGTGCCTGGTTCCCGATTTTTGCAACCACAAGTGAAACTCACCGTCGGGAATTCCTGCCGGTGGAGATGAAGCATTGTGAAGGCACTGGAGAATACTGGGTCAGGCCCACGAATGATATGAAAACGGCATTTACTGTGTGGAGTAGAAGGCATCGACACCACTGTCGAGGCACCGGAGCTTGGCATTCTAGTGGGTGCCACGATTTTGGCCTCACGACTGAATCTCCACCCAAATCGCCTTTCCCAATTCCGACGTTGGCCGACGGAGAGTCCCGCCCAATGTAATCTGAGGGTCAAACTCAATCGACACACACTGATTCCAGCCAAATGCAGGGGAATAAATTCCTTTTCTTCACTTTGGGCTCAGAGGTCAGCTGGAGAGCATGGCCGGGTGGTTTATATATGGAAAGGACACTGACACACAGTGGGTCAAATACTTCCCTCCTGTTTTTAACGGTGACAGATATCTCACACTTGAAAGTCAGATAAGGGCGGTTTTCAGATCACAAGGAGGACCGTTACATTTCAAGGGCTTGAGGTATATAAAGCAGCAGAGCCAGATTTAGCTGATGCTGGGTGCTGATGGAAATGGCCACGTGACAGGAGAAGGACTGGGAGGCCTGTTATCTGAGGAAGTGCCGGTGGATGAAAGATAACCTACACGGCCTCCTCTAAAAAGGCACTCATCAAGTCTGGAAAAATTGTACATGTCATCGGCGGATTTAGAAAGTTGTCAGAGAGGAAAGCAGGAAATTGTAGAGCTGATGGGCTGTGCCTGACAATCCCAAATGAATATTTTAAATCATCAAATAGTTGAAGCACAGAAAGAGGCCATTCGGCCCATGGCAACTCGCTGCAAGGGCAATTATTCCCATTCCCCCAACACTCAGTCTGTACATCCGCACACTATTCCTCTCCTCCAACTTGCTGATCCTTTTTTGAAACCTGCAGTTGAATCTCGGGCAGTGTATTCCAGATCCTAACCCCAAATCACCATAGCTCCTTTCGCCAATCACCTTAAATTGGTGTCCTGGGGGGGCAGCACGGTGGCACAGAGGTTAGCACTGCGGCCTTACGGCACCAAGGTCCCAGGTTCGATCCCGCCTCTGGGTCACTGTCCATGTGGAGTTTGCACATTCTCCCCGTGTCTGCATGGGTTTCACCCCCACAACCCAAAGATGTGCAGGCTAGGTGGATTGGCCACGCTAAACTGCCCCTTAATTGGAAAAAAATGAATTGGATACTCTAAATTTAAAAAATAAATTGGTGTCCTGGGGTTCTTTTTGCTTCCATCTGTTCCTCTGTCCAGCCACCTCGTGTTTTTAATTTTAAAAAAAATGTTTTTATTGGTTTTCACATTTTATGTTTCACACTTCAGTTCATAAGTTTATAAAAACATTAAGGTATTTGAAAATGTTTATAAAAATAACATAGGCAATGACATCCACATGGTATAATAAACATTTCCCCCCCCATCTCAATCCTCACACACCCCAACCATAGCCCCCCCACCCCCTCCCCCCTCGTGTTTTTAAATACCTCGGGCGAGATTCTCCGATCGGGCGGAGAATCCCTTCTGATACCGAAATCGGGGGCGGCGCCTGTTTCATGCAGGTTTTGTCTGATCTGCCCCCTCCGAAACGGCGTCATCGCGGCGTACGCCGCACGCTGTTGGGACGGCCTCAGGACATCACCTGAGGCCCTCCCCCAATGCTCCGCCCCCGATGGACCGAGTTACCAACCACGCAGGGAAAGTGTGGTCCCAGCGGTCGAGAACCAGGCGTGGCAGCTGCGGGTCCAATGGCGCCAGTCGGGCGGGAGCCGTGTTGCCGGTAAGGGGGGGGGGGGGGCATCCACAGTGGCTGGGGGACTGGTGGGGAGTGGTCTGGGAATGGCGAGGGGGGCGCACTATCTGGCAGGTCAGGTCCGCGCCTGGCCGGTGCCATGTTTTACGGCGCAACCTCTGCAGGTCGTTCCCGTGCACATGCGCGGCCACGGACTCACCCATTCTCAGGCCGGGGGTTCTACGCGCCGAGGCTGCCAGCCCCTCACTGGTCGCAGGATTGGTGAGGAGTTGCCGCTGATTGTATTCAGGTAAAATGGCACAGATCCTCCGCACATAGCCGCAGAAATGGAGAATCCAGACCCTCAAAACTCCTTCTCTGAGATGAACAGCCCCAGTTCTACAATGTGTCTACAGAATCAAAGCTCCTCATCCCTGGAACCATTCTCACCAATCTTATTTGAACCCTCTCTAAATGCTTCCTGTAGTGTGGCACCCAGAATGGACGCAATGCTCCTTTGAGGGTTAGCCAGAGTTGTGTTAAAGTTCATCATAACATCTTGTTTTTGTACTTGACGTCTCTGTTTATAAATCCCAGGATAGTGCCCTTAGTGTTGGGTGGGGTTACTGGGTTATGGGGATAGGGTGGAGGTGTTGACCTTGGGTAGGGTGCTCTTTCCAAGGGCCGGTGCAGACTCGACGGGCCGAATGGCCTCCTTCTGCACTGTAAATTCGAGGAGAATTCTCCAGGTGTATGAAAAGAGAGAGAGTGACAAGGAGTGAAAGAGAGAGAGAAAGTGAGAGAAAGTATGTGAGAGCATGTGTATGTGAGAGAGCGTGGGAGTGACTGTGTGAAAGAGAGAGCGTGTGTGTGTGAGAGAGAGTGTGTGTGAGAGAGGGTGTGTGTGAAAGAGTGTGTATGAGAGTGTCTGTATGAGAGTGAGTGTGAGAGAGCATGTGTGGGAGAGAGCAAGAATGTGTGAGAGCATGAGTGAGAAAGCATGTATGAGAGAGTGCATGTGAGAGTGTACGTGTGAGAGAGTATGTGTGAGAGAGTGTGTGTGAGAGTGAGTGTGTGTGTGTGAGAGAGAGAGAGTGAGTGTGTGAGAGAGAGAGTGTGTGTGTGAGAGAGAGTGTGTGTGAGAGAGGATG